>NC_089846.1:111495665-111795665 GCF_035609145.1 Eleutherodactylus coqui | reverse complement strand
CTATCTGGCCATCTCGCTTTCTCTTCTTTGACATTGATGTG
Source organism: Eleutherodactylus coqui (assembly GCF_035609145.1). Classification (NCBI taxonomy): domain Eukaryota; kingdom Metazoa; phylum Chordata; class Amphibia; order Anura; family Eleutherodactylidae; genus Eleutherodactylus; species Eleutherodactylus coqui. The sequence goes on along the minus strand of NC_089846.1, from coordinate 111,795,624 downwards.
AAGGGAGAAAATAAAACGCAAACTACACTAAATGAATGCAGGAAATGCGCCTGGACCTCCCTCGATTTGTTAATAAATAGGATAGATTCAAGTGCCTCATAAATTATCTGCTTTATCTACGTGATCCCCATCAGTTTGAGGCACACTACTCATAAAATGAGGCGCCCAATTCAAATATTTAACCCCTTCAGGGTGCAGCCTTTTAAAAAAAAATCATTTTCATTCTTTCTTAAAGGGGTTGTCCCGCGCCGAAACAGTTTTTTTTTTTTTTCAACCCCGCCCCCCCCCCCCCCCCCCCGTTCGGCGCGAGACAACCCCGATGCAGGGGTTAAAAAAGAACACCGCACAGCGCTTACCTGAATCCCCGCGCTCCGGTAACTTCTTACTTACCGGTTGAAGATGGCCGCCAGGATCTTCTTCCTCTGTGGACCGCAGGGCTTCTGTGCGGTCCATTGCCGATTCCAGCCTCCTGATTGGCTGGAATCGGCACGTGACGGGGCGGAGCTACACGGAGCCGGCATCCTGCACGAGCGGCCCCATTGAGAAAAGAAGAAGACCCGGACTGCGCAAGCGCGTCTAATCTGGCCATTAGACGCCGAAAATTAGACGGGCTCCATGGAAACGAGGACGCTAGCAACGGAGCAGGTAAGTGAAAAACTTCTTATAACTTCTGTATGGCTCATAATTAATGCACAATGTACATTACAAAGTGCATTAATATGGCCATACAGAAGTGTATAGACCCACTTGCTGCCGCGGGACAACCCCTTTAACTCTTTTCTCTATCCATCACCGACGCCGTCTGGAAGCCTGTTTTTAGCGGGACATGTTGTATTTTTCAATGGAACCATTTAATGTACCGAAAAACTTAAAAAAGATTCTAAGTGGAGTGAAATGGAACAGAAACGCAATTTCGCCATCTTGGAGTCTTGTTTTTACGGCGTACGCACTGCTGCAAAAATGACATGATAACTTTATTCTTGGCTCTAGTTTGTTTTCTTCTTTACTACCTTAAAAAAATCTTTGGAAAAACAAAATGACTTTCACCCTGTAACAGTTCATTACTTTGATAAATCGGACGTTATACTGCGATCTGACAGGCAGTCTACCAAGCCCCACCACAGGCATGGTTTTATAGTCAATTTGCAATGGCAGCCCTAGGGCTTTCAGAAGGACCCCGGCTGCCATGGCAACTGAATGGCACCCCGTGATTTCAGAAGGCCTTTGAGAGCAATCGGGGCATTTAATTACTGCTATCAAAATTTAAAGGGTTAACAGCCAGGATCAGTTGAAATTGATTCACAATAGCTAATGCTTCCTAACTGAACACATTGATATCAGTGATGTTACGTGACTTTGGGTTATACTGGGATGCTTAAGTGTTTCCTTAACTTTTGAACAGTGTAGTAAGAGAGATGATCTCAAAGGATCATGAGAGAGACGGGCTCACAGCTGCAGTCACATCAAGAAATTTGGTTTAAAATAGGATTTTGTTTAAACTGGCCTCAACCAGCCTTTTTTGCTTCTCACGAGAGAAAATAAAAAAAAATCACATAAATAGTAGAAAGGAAAATCTTAAGATATCTGTCCATTAATATAAAGTAGTGTCCCTAGCTGTCTACGTGAAAGCCGAATGCCTGGCACCTCTAATTGATACACTTGTGTCCATACAATGATCATGACTTCTTCTAACAGGTAAATGAAATATGCAGGTATGGCTGCAACAAATACAGTAACAGAAACACACGCCTCAGCACTTATACCCATTTAATATCTGAATAAAATGACATGCAAGGCGCTTAGCGCATATTTTGATCAAAATGTGGGCCCATCTGCCACGTCCAGGTGACCACTGCCTTTGAATGGTTCCTAATTCCAACAGGCACCTCCCTCTGGGCCTTAGCCTCCAAATGGTTTCAGGGAAAGTAGGACACCAGGATGTATGGCCTAATTAAAAGAATTGAGACTGATGCCTCCACTCTTGGATGCCTCCACTCTTGTTGTGCACACCATTCACCCATCTGTACCAAGCCTTTTAATTAGACCATCTGGTATCCTACTTTCCATGAATCCATTTAGACCTAAAGAGAGGAATCTGTTAGAGATCGGGCTCCTGCACACTGGCGAGAGCAATATTGGGCCGTGATTCACCATCTGTCCTAAATATTAGATGTGTGGTGGTGCTGAAGCACGTGTTTCTGAGACATAACCTGTTCTGATTTAGGCTTTCTTCAGGAACCTTCTCATCTGACTCCTAAGGAGGATCTTTTTGTTGACTTGAAGTCTAGGAAGGAGCAGATTCAAAAAAGTTATTAATTCCTTAATGCCACATGACTAATTTTATGTCCTGGCTGGGTGGTACTTAAAGCAACAGGATGTAAACTCATGTCCTGTGGCTTGCACACTCTCAGAAGCGAGCCCGCAATATCCCACAGTGGGAGCTGGCTGTGTCTGACAGTCGGTCTCCCGCTTTAACAGTGGGGATCGGTGAGAACACTGATCCTTGACGGTGAGAACACTGATCCTTGATGTTAACCCCTTGCATGCTGCAATCAATGTAGATTGCAACATGTAAAGGGTTCACAAAAGGGAACACGCTTCCGCTACATAATTACAGAGGGCCAATGGGTTGCCGTGGTAACCAGACACAAGACAATGGCATCCGGGCCTGCCACGGCCTGTGATCGCTATTGTGAGTGATAATGTATTGCTGTACAGAAGTACTGCAATGCGTTATTATAGCCATTATAGCTTTTCCGGCTCAAGTCCCCTACAAGGACATAAAAAATGTAAAAAAAAATAAGATAGAAATAGTAAAAAAAAAAAAGCACATTAAAGAAAAATTCCCTCTTTGTGCACTTTCCCCTCTTTGTATAAAAAAAGGCATATATTTGGTATCATCATATCTGCATCAAGCTGTACAATAAATTGAACTCACTATTTATTCTACGTGGCAAAAAAAAGCTGTATGTATCCCAAAATATTGCCAATAAAAACTTTTATAATTTTTTTCCCCTTAAATTAAACTTTATAGAACTTTTCTTTATGCTATTTTTAATCCTTAGGGGGGGGGGGGGGTACTTTGATTGCTATTATAGTAAACTGCATTACTTGGGCCTCATGTCCACGGGTCGGATTCCACATGCGGGAGCATACCTGTGCCCATCTTCTTTTTTCTGTACTGTGGATGTGTGCGGAAGTGCCGTCCGGTCCGCCAACACACATGCGCAGTCTGGCTTTTTTTAAACGTCGGCTTTCCCGCAAAATCCGCAGCCCCATCCGCAATGTCAATTGCCAATGGGCCGCTGATCGGATGGCTTCCATTGACTTCAATGGAAGCCATCTGCACAGAATCTGCACTAAAACGGAGCATGCTGCGATTTGTTTTCCACGTGCAGAATCTGGAAAACAAATCAGCATGTGTAAATTGAAGTGCGGACGCCCATGCTTCTATGGGCGGCTTGGACTGCGGATATTCCGCAAATCAAATCCACCTGTGAACATTGGGCCTTATTTAGTGTATTCTACTTAACCTATCATAGCAGCCTGTTAGACACTGCCAGAGGCGGTGTCTAATAGGCTGAGTTACAAGGCGGACATGGAAGCCTTTGCCAGGCTTCCGGCTGCAACGGTAACCCATTGTGGTACCTGGCAACTATACTGCAGGGTACCAATAGGTGACAGAAGAATCCTCCTCTCTCTGTTATCTACTTAAATGCTGCAGTTGCAATAGATTTTGGCATGTAATGGATTAAACTGCCAGGATCTGAGGTTTCTGGCAGTTAGAGCAGGAGCCTGGCTGTTAGTGGTCAGCTAAGGCACCACCTTAATAAGATATATATGCAGGTTAAAAGTGAGGTCAGTAAAAAGGCACATTGGCCATCACATATATAGAAAACCATTAATTAGGTATTAATCCTAAAATAATAAAGCTATCTTGGGGATGACCACCTGCCCGGCAGGCTCCTACATCAATGCTTTACATGGAGCCTTTTTCAAGCTCGAAAGTGTGATGCACTACTGTACATCTTCTGAGAGGTGGCATTCTTCTGGGGGACGCTGAGTCAGAGTGGTCTACACCCAATAGCTGTGGACACGGTGTTGCTTCCTTTGGGTTTACATATGTAGGACAGAGTAAGGCATTGTGTTGCACCGCCAATCGCTGCTTAGTCATTCCGGAGTTTGGCTCTGTCATTTACACTATGGTGTAGCGTGATTGAGTTTTAGACATAATAAAAATGGGCTCGAAATACAGACATTACAAACATTAACCACTTCAATGATGTCCGCAGATCCCTGAGTTTACTTGTAAACAGGCTACTCATTTCTACCACCTCCCACTGCAGACCTAGACCACCTGGTGACTTGTCAGATAGTTTTTTTTTTGCACTTAATGATGCTTTTGCAAGGAATGTTTAGTGCTTTTCCTCGATTTACCTCATGTGATGAATCAGTCCCCGCGGAGACTAAATGCCTGTACCGCAGTATTTGGTTTAAATGTATATTACATGTTTAAATATTTATCTAACATTTATAGGCTTCAGTCATGATTCCGAACTTGTGATAAGTGAGTGTGGAGGATGTCGTGCATCTGGACATTTGTATAAAGCTCAATGATGTAAAGAGGGGATTATTCTAAGTTGTGTGTAATATGTATTTAGATTTTCTGTGCCTGTGGTGCATAGCAGAGTGCAAGAGTTAAAGAGAAATGAGATCCCTATGAACACATGTAGCGTTTTAGCCAGATGTAGATGGCATTTGATAATTTTCTGCAAGTACCGGTATATGCATCAAACCTTTTAGGCTGGGGTCACTCAACATTTGTGACCTTTAGTATGCATATACCTTTTATTTTAGAAATGCAAGTGTATGGCAATTGTATACTTATATCAACAGATAAGGTGTCATGGTAAGTGTACTATCTCCCTAGTCCGCTCATGCTATGCCCAGGCTCTTCTCACTGCATGCCAGTAGGTTGCACTCACTCTACTTTTCTACCCCCAGCCAAACCAAGCAGCTCCCTGGTTATATAAGATACCTCCCCCACTGCTATGTGCCTAAGCAATAGGTTCCATATGATAATAAGAAGTGCTTTCATATGTTGACTGACTCCTGGTTTGACCTGTGAATGATTTAACCAGCTTTCCCAGCTCCTCCTCTCCTGACCCTGGCTTATGCACTGACCATGGTATTTCTGTCTGCTGCCTGCTCTGACCTTCTGCCTGTTTTATTGTCATACAAGAACTTTGTCTGTCCTGACCTCAGCTTTGTATATCAACTATGTCTCTGCCTGACCCCCTAGTACCGTGCTATGGTGCTTCAGACCCATCCATGTCAGCTGCCATTGAACCAAGACTACTCTTGCAGCAATGGCTTAGAGTTCTCTGCAGCTAAGACCAGATCCCAATTAAAGGGTGGAAACCAGAAGACCCTGGGTGCTACTCTCAGGACTATCCTAAAGCCAAATCAGCCAGTGGCATGCTGGGTTCACACCTGCTGTTCTGACATAAAGTTGTGTTCTCTTCTGCATTGGAGTTTCTATAAGGAGTCTACATCACAGATTCGTCTAAATTTGTCAAAAAAAAATAGTGCAGCATAAAACATTATTTTTCCAATTAAAATAATGGACACCGTAATGAAAACCAAACAGGTTTCACCGGCCAACATACATTTCAGTGTCCTAAATATTAGACCTAACTTTGAGTAGATTTCAGGTACTGACTCCATACATAGCATTAGTTTGCCCTATCAGCTGTAGTTCTGGAGATAATCGTTAATATGCCATCATATGGGTATCCCATCATCCCTTGTATCTCTCTTCCATAATTTTTATACCTTGTTGGAATCTTTCTCTTTGCCCTTTACTGAAGTCATGAAGGTTTTCTTGAAAAGCAATCCAAGTGTTACAGCCAAGATTTTTTAAATTGGCATGTCCTCTACTAATTCACTGTAGGTGACTGTCTTATGGAGGCCAAGAAAGTTCTTCACAACTAGAACAAATGAAGACCACGCACTAGACTTGTTCATAGAATTTATGACATCTGAGTCATTTATGAACTATCTATCTATCCGTTAAATACAGAATTCTATTTAAACTCGCCACCTTCATCCACAAAGCCCTCCACAGCGCAGCGCCCCCCTACATCGCCTCCCTCATCTCAATCCATCAACCAGCCCGGGCTCTCCGCTCTGCTAACGAAACCAGACTGAGTGCCCCTTTAATTCAAACTTCTCATTCCCGCCTACAAGACTTCTCCAGAGCAGCACCGGTCCTCTGGAACACACTACCAAAGGCTACCCGAGCAATCCAGGACTCGCAGAACTTCAGGCGTGCTCTAAAAACGCACCTCTTCAGGGAGGCATACCGAATTCCCTAAACAAACCCCTCTGTACTCCGCCTGATAACATGCTCCCTGACCTACTGACTGCAATCCCTGCTAGCCATCATAAACCACTCCTGTAGTCATACCGATTCTGCCGTCACACGGCTAAATGTCTGACCATTGTCTATGTGTATATCACCCCTCACTCTCCACCTCGCCATACCGTGCACATCTCCAGCCCCTTTACCCTCTGTATCACCCCACTATTCATAGTATATAAGTTAGTTGGAGCCGGACCCGCACCCCTATTATTTCCATCAATTGATTACTATGTAACTGTGGTTCTGTAATGTTTGTACTTTGTCTTTCTGTATTCCCCGTCTATGTAAGCGCTGCGGAATATGTTGGCGCTATACAAATAAAGATTATTATTATTATTATCTAATTTGAGAACCATCAAAAATCCCTGCTTTGAGTTTTTCCATGCCCACACCAATTAATTCACTGTATATAATATGTAACTGAAAACTGTAAAGAATATAAAATACTAGAATCATTAAAATGGAGGTACTATGTTGTCATAAGTCATCATAAGTAACCAAACCTTCCTTATAATTAATAAATTACATTAAAATGTCTATAACATCATGTTTTAAAAAACAAAGAGCTCGAATATTGGCTAAAAATCTAAAATGTAAGGAAATTATGAAATTTCTTTCCATATCTTCGAAACTAAAGCTGTTTGGCCAAAACTGATGCAGATTTTGAAATCTGTGCTCAAAATATAGCAACAATAGGTCCATCTTCCAAAGTACCATATAAAAAAATGTAAAACTCTTGGGCTATGTAATAGTCGTTGGGGTCCATGAGGGACTACTGGAGTCCGCAACTTGATCTGTCAAAAATATACAGTCGTGTACAGTTATTTGACAGATCCATTTCTCTTGTTTTTTTTTACATGTCTGCCTCAGGGTCTATGAATACTGTACAATGTGTCTTTTTTTTTTAACCAGACCTAAAACATTAATTTATGGCATGCCAGGGTGAACTGGGGGCTGATGGTAAGAGAGCCTATCCAGAATTATTATATAAAACATTTTTATAATAGTGTACCAGCCCCCACAAGGTTAACAATTCAGAGTCTACAGTATCTGTGATACTTCTTAGTAAATAACAACAAAGGTTAATTATTACAAAGCTGCATGCTTAGTGCTTGATATCTTGTAAGTAAAACTTCACTACAGTGCATGTCTTTTGCACACGTACTTCAATACTTTCACAGCTGGGACAAGGTATTTTGCTGAGCTAGACAAATAAGAACCCCCCCCCCCCGAGTAAAAAAATAATTCAAAACTGCATTTATAAAAGAGATATAAACCCTTGAGCTCTGTGACCCCTCTTCCCCACCTCAGCCAGTCTCTCTGAACAAACTTGGTTGTGGCTGTTGTGGCAGTGCCAGTGGACCAGGAAGACTCCAGGGAGCATCTCTCAGGTGGCAGGTCTACATAAGTGCACTGCAGACTGTACAAGTGATTACAGTATAGTTAGTGACTCACAGATGGCGTCCTCTCTGCAGTCGTTCACTCTTCCTGTATTTTCCATCCTTTCCAAACTGTCATAAAGATTCCTCCATAAAGATTTCTTCCAGCCACAACTTGTTTCTGTCAAGTTTGCAACACGGATATCTTTGCTTCCTCGCTTCTCCAGCATCTCACTAACCCATTGCAGACCTACATGAACTCTGTTGCTACCCCAATTATGTGCCTGTTGCTGCCCTATCTGCATGATTATTGTACCTAGTTTGTGACAAAGTGCCCCTAAATACGTCAATTAAGAAATGCCATAACGATAATTAACCACACAGTATTATATCCCCCTCTGTCCTCGCACATAGTAATTATACACCTTTAGAGTTCCCACATAGTAATAATGTCCACCGTCATGACCGTTGCAAAGTGGTAGTGCTCTCTTAATATTAATAGCGCCTACAAGTGCCCCATTTAGTTTTTAGGTCTTTATTAGCCTTTCCCATCTTCATGTGTCTCTTCTGAAGTCTTCTGAAAGTTGGTTGCATTAAGGCATGGTTCCCACTAACCAATATTTCTTGAGAAAAGCTTTGTCAGCAAGCAGGCTTTGTGTGCCTTTATTTAATGGTCAAAGCGTTTGTAAAACCCACACTTCCAATCTCATCTCCTTAACTGAAACACCTTTTGCCAATTACCACTTGAAGAAACCATAGAGGTTCTCGCTGCACTGTGGATATTTACTCAATGTGCTCAATCGAAGGCTACAACTGTTTGTGTCTTAGTCAGTTCATACTTCCACAGGCCGGCACGATATCAGTCCGAGATACTCAGACCGATATCGTGCTTGTAAACATGTGATTTTGCATGCGATGCATTTTATGAGGAAATCGCATCACGGTCTGTGCGCATGTGAAAATTGCATATATTTTAAATAGGAAAAATTAAAAATCCCATCGCACCTGCATGAAATCCACAAGCACATGCGAGTGCGATGCAGTTTTTTTCTCACCTGTTGGAAATAATAGGCAAGATTTCCATGGACTCACGGAATAATAGAACATGCTGTGATTTTTTGATCCAGCAGCGACACAAAGATTGCCTGTGTAAATACACCCATTGCAAATAATGGGCTGCATTTTCGTATAAGTTTTATGTGTCTCACGATGCACCAAACGCACACGATTTTCTTGCCTGCGTAAACATGACCTCAAGGTGCATTTACACGGGTGTTTTTCGTGTGCGATTTCTGTGCCTTACAAGATGCACAAAAATTGCATGGGAAGAGAAAACATTGTTTTAAATGGGTCTATTGAGATAGGCGATTTGTCTCTTGCAGCATGTCCTACTTGTGGCCGATTCTGTTAAAGTTGGTCGCTCATTCTTCTCTATGGATGCAAAAAAAAAAACGCATCAAGCTCACATGTATATGCAAAGGAGTGCCGTGTGATTTTCTTTCTTTTTTTTTGGGGGGGGGGGGGGGGAATAATATGCGATTTTTACACGTTTTCTTCATGTGTGTGAAATTTGCAAATGCAGTGACTTTGATTTTGCTCCTATGAGAAACCATTTTGCAATCTAGATTTATACTCTGTATGATTACTATTAGAGATGAGCGAGCACGCTCGTTTAAGACTGCTGCTCGATCAAGTAGCAGTCTTATCGAGTAACTGTGTCCTCGCCCGACCAGTATGCAGGAGGCGGTGGGGGCCAGCGGTGGGTGGGGGGGTTAGGGTGGGAGAGAGATCTCTCTCACTATCTCCCCGCTCCCTCCCGCTCCCCCCCCCCCCCACCCGCATGCTGGTCGGGCGAGTCCACAGTTACTCGATAAGACTGCTACTTGATCAAGCAGCAGCCTTAAACAAGCATGCTCACTCATCCCTAATTACTATACGTTGGCATATAAGATGTAAGGACATATGCACTATTTTTCTTTATAGGACTTTGTAATCTTTATTTTGAGACATTCAATAAAATTCTTGGAATTAAAAAAAATAAAAAAATAGCGGATATAGAAGTACAATATCGGTCTGAGTTTCTTGGACCAATATTGTACTCGCCTGAATAAGGTTGCGTTTGCCATTAATTGTAACTTAGATCCTAACAATCGGACTACATTGTATTAGTAATCAATGCAAAAATTCAGGTAATTCCGAAGGGTTCACTTACTTCTTCTTGCTACTGTACGGGTCTGTGGGTGGGGTAAGGGAGGGCTTTGTCTATGATCCTTGGTAGAGATGAGCGAGCACGCTCGTTTAAGGCTGCTGCTCGATCGAGTAGCAGTCTTATCGAGTAACTGTGTACTCGCCCGAGCAGCATGGGGGGGGAGACGGGGGCCAGCAGATCTTTCTCACTCTCCCCCCCCCCCCCCCCCCCCCCGCTCCCTCCCGCTCCTCCCTGCCGCCACCCGCATGCTGCTTGGGCAAGTACACAGTTACTCAATAAGACTGCTACTCGATCAGCAGCCTTAAACGAGCGTGCTCGCTCAACTCTAATCTTTGGCCTCATTAACAGGTTTTCACAAGAAGATACTGAATCAAATATATATTTTCATGATTGACTTAGTGGGCGACTTTCTCTCTATTATCTTTCGCCTGCCATTGGCGCCGTTCTATATTCCTGCTCTAGTTAAGAAGCGTCTGGAGTAGACTGGTTCACTTTGAAGTACTGATTTGTTCAGTTGATAGGAAAATATTTCCCAAGAAATGTGAACTGGTATCTCCAATCACAATGGGGGAATTTGCGCCGATGTTTGTCATTCTTTGACATTGAAGCTTCTTCAACTTTAATACCAATGTAAACACTTAATAAGTTCTTGCGGAAGAGGGACAGTCAAGTGACCCCTTATCTGTACTAAAACTTCCCCTTTATTCCAGAAAATAAGTGCTGTACTCAGGGTAGAAAATCCCAAAATGTCCCAATTCCAAAACTCCGAATCCCATGACCGGCCTAGGGCGAGTGTGGGTAGGGCACGAGCGCATCTTTCTGCCTACAGTTTTTGCAGCGAACTGATCTTTAGGCCATAAACCCAGGTTTAAAGGTCATCTGAGGTAGAGCGTGCATGTGTCTTGTCTGCCACCAGGAGGACGAGATTGATATCAAAGCTACTCTTGAGGAGTTCTTCCAAGCACGGTAGTATATTTCCATAGTTTAAACTATATTACTAGCATGACAGATTCTCTTAGTAAAAATTGCTGTAGTTTATGTATTGCAGCGAATACAGCAAAAAAAGCGTATAGTTATGTCATCAATTTTATCATCCACTGCCCTCTAGTGGTGCCTAACGGAATTACATATCATTTGAATATACAGGGTGATTCAAAAAGATGGACCCAATTTTGAAGCAGTATATTTCAAGATGCCAAAATGTTACAATTAAATAAGTTATCAAGTTTCTCTAACTACTTTACAAATGCGCTAAGTGACCTTCATCTTCTGTACAGACAACAGGAAGACAACAGATGAGTTCATCCTAGATGCCTCTCAAAGTGTCTTCTTCCACCGCTGATTTTGTTTTTGCAGTCATCCAGATTAGTTACTAATGGTGGCACAATTTTTGATGTATCACAACAAGAAAAAGTTGCAGGGTATAATGTCTGGGGATCTTGGGGGCCAAGAGAGTAGCGCCACGTTTTGTGGTCTTGTGCGGCATAGCTAACGTTGCAGCAGTGTGTCTGGAGGATGGAGGCATCAGTGTAGTGACTGGCACAGGGTGGGATGGAGGCATCAGTGTAGAGACAGGCACAGGTTGGAATGGAGGTATGAGTGTAGTGACTGGCACAGGGTGGAGGTGCAGCGGGCGAGGAGCAGGCCCACGGCTGAGGAGATGGCGGGGGTAGAGATGTCACTCCTAACGGTGGCTCTACCATCTCCACCCTCGTAACGAATGCACGAGACCCATCCAGGCCACTGGTTAGGGGGAGTCCTCAGGGGCACATTGAACCGAGTTGCAGTTCGGAATGTACAGTTCGATGTCACGTGACGCCACCGTTCCTTCTTCTGTGGTGAAGCTGGATGATGTAATGATAGTCCACACACACAGAGTATAGTTGAAAACAAAGCTGGGAACTGTTGGCAATGATGCTTTACTTGAAACGCCAACACTAAACAGTTCAACAGTACATATGCCAGAGCAAAGCACCAGTGCAGGCGAAGTTGGTAGTGTGACAGGGAGGCAAAACTCAGGAAGACTCTCAGGCCCACAGTCCCGGTTATCTGTGCAGCTCCTGAAAACATACTCCTTACTTCGCCAGATGCTCAACCCATCAACACTCACACTTCTAGCCGACCCTCTGTGCTGCATGGCGATCTCCTCTCCTCTGTTTAGTTGGAAGAACTCCTGGGGGTAGTAGTCCCAGGGCAACTCTCGGGAAATCGCTCGGCCTCTTCCATAATCCACACACAGACCATTTAATGTCTGCGGCGGTCCAAAAACATCAGCACCTCTTGCAAAGCCTTTTGTAAACTGACGCTCTCTCCCTTGCACTCACCTTCTTGCAAAACATAAAAGCGAAGCATGGTCACATGACTTCCAATCTCACAACATAGAACGATACATTTTGCAGAGACAGACAACACATTTGCAGACATTAACCCTTTCATTCCTGCAAACATTAGTACACTTAGCTGATTCATTCCTCATTAAAGACGCTATACAAGACAATAACATCTTCATATAGCATTCATTCTGGAGGGGCCCCAGTGACTTTGGGCCACTACAGAGGCATCAGTGTAGTGACTGGTACAGAATGGAGACACCAGTGTAGTGACTTGCACATGGTGGAGGTATCAGTGTAGTGGCTAGTAAAATGTGGAGGCATCAATGTAGCGGTTGGCACAGGGTGGAGGCATCAGTGTAGTGACTGGTATAGGGTGGAGACATCAGTGCAGTGACTGGCACAGGGTGGAGGTATCAGTGTAGTGACTGGCACTGGGTGAAGGCATCAGTGTAGTGACTGGCACAGGGTGGGGGCATCAGTGGACCAATTGGACAGAAAGATAAGCGTGGCTGCTGCATTCAGGATGGATTGGGAGAGTTTAGTGCGGGGAAGACCACTTAGTAATGAAATACAGTAGTCAAGGCAAGAATGAATCAAGACAACAAGAAGTTTCTGCTATTTCTACAAGAGAAAAGGGTGGATTCTGGAGTCATTTCGCGGTTTAGGTGATATGTACACTATATGGACAAAAGTATTTGGACTTCATGTTTTTAAGAAAAGGTGCTTTATTAATCTATTTAGTAATGTGTCGGCCAGGGGCGAAGCTATAGGCTCATGGGCCCGGGTGCAAACGTTTTATCTTGGGGCCCCCCAACTTTGCTTAACTGCTTAACGCAGAGCTGTAACTTGAAGTTCCTGGGCCCCAATGCAAAACCTGTAACGGGGATCACCAACTAAAATTCTTTATTTCTAGTACTGGACTCCCTATATGGAGAAGAGAGGCCTTATGGTCCCCCTAAGGCTCCTGGGCCCGAGTGCAACCGAATCCCCTGCACCCTCTATAGTTACGCCAGTGGTGTCGGCACTCCTTCTAGCATAGCGTTACCTTGTATTTAGTAAGGTGTCGGCCCTCCTTCTAGTATAGGGTTACCTTGTATTTAGTAACGTGTCGGCCCTCCTTCTGGTATAGCGTTACCTTGTATTTAGTAAGGTGTCGGCCCTCTTTCTAGTATAGGGTTACCTTGTATTTAGTAAGGTGTCGGCCCTCCTTCTGGTATAGCGTTACCTTGTATTTAGTAAGGTGTCGGCCCTCCTTCTGGTATAGGGTTACCTTGTATTTAGTAAGGTGTCGGCCCTCCTTCTAGTATAGCGTTACCTTGTATTTAGTAACCTGTCGGCCCTCCTTCTAGTATAGGGTTACCTTGTATTTAGTAACGTGTCGGCCCTCCTTCTAGTATAGGGTTACCTTGTATTTAGTAAGGTGTCGGCCCTCCTTCTAGTATAGCGTTACCTTGTATTTAGTAACCTGTCGGCCCTCCTTCTAGTATAGGGTTACCTTGTATTTAGTAACGTGTCGGCCCTCCTTCTAGTATAGGGTTACCTTGTATTTAGTAAGGTGTCGGCCCTCCTTCTAGTATAGGGTTACCTTGTATTTAGTAAGGTGTCGGCCCTCCTTCTAGTATAGCGTTACCTTGTATTTAGTAAGGTGTCGGCCCTCCTACTAGTATAGTGTTACCTTGTATTTAGTAACGTGTCAGCCCTCCTTCTAGTATAGGGTTACCTTGTATTTAGTAAGGATTCGGCCCTCCTTCTAGTATAGGGTTACCTTGTATTTAGTAACGTGTCGGCCCTCCTTCTAGTATAGCCTTACCTTGTATTTAGTAAGGTGTCGGCCCTCCTTCTAGTATAGGGTTACCTTGTATTTAGTAAGGCGTCGGCCCTCCTTCTGGTATATCGTTACCTTGTATTTAGTAAGGTGTCGGCCCTCCTTCTAGTATAGCGTTACCTTGTATTTAGTAACGTGTCGGCCCTCCTTCTAGTATAGTGTTACCTTGTATTTAGTAACGTGTCGGCCCTCCTTCTAGTATAGGCTTACCTTGTATTTAGTAAGGTGTCGGCCCTCCTTCTAGTATAGTGTTACCTTGTATTTAGTAATGTGTCGGCCCTCCTTCTAGTATAGTGTTACCTTGTATTTAGTAACATGTCGGCCCTCCTTCTAGTATAGGGTTACCTTGTATTTAGTAAGGTGTCGGCCCTCCTTCTAGTATAGGGTTACCTTGTATTTAGTAATGTGTCGGCCCTCCTTCTAGTATAGGGTTACCTTGTATTTATTAAGGTGTCGGCCCTCCTTCTAGTATAGGGTTACCTTGTATTTAGTAAGGTGTCGGCCCTCCTTCTAGTATAGCCTTACCTTGTATTTAGTAAGGTGTCGGCCCTCCTTCTAGTATAGGGTTACCTTGTATTTAGTAAGGTGTCGGCCCCCCTTCTAGTATAGGGTTACCTTGTATTTAGTAACGTGTCGGCCCTCCTTCTGGTATAGGGTTACCTTGTATTTAGTAACGTGTCGGCCCCCCTTCTAGTATAGGGTTACCTTGTATTTAGTAACGTGTCGGCCCCCCTTCTAGTATAGGGTTACCTTGTATTTAGTAACGTGTCGGCCCTCCTTCTAGTATAAGATTACCTTGTATTTAGTAACGTGTCGGCCCTCCTTCTGGTATAGGGTTACCTTGTATTTAGTAAGGTGTCGGCCCCCCTTCTAGTATAGGGTTACCTTGTATTTAGTAACGTGTCGGCCCTCCTTCTGGTATAGGGTTACCTTGTATTTAGTAAGGTGTCGGCCCTCCTTCTAGTATAGGGTTACCTTGTATTTAGTAACGTGTCGGCCCCCCTTCTAGTATAGGGTTACCTTGTATTTAGTAACGTGTCGGCCCTCCTTCTAGTATAGGGTTACCTTGTATTTAGTAAGGTGTCGGCCCTCCTTCTAGTATAGCCTTACCTTGTATTTAGTAAGGTGTCGGCCCTCCTTCTAGTATAGGGTTACCTTGTATTTAGTAACGTGTCGGCCCTCCTTCTAGTATAGGGTTACCTTGTATTTAGTAACGTGTCGGCCCTCCTTTTGCTTGCATTACAGCAGGTCGAGGCATACTTTCCACAAGTCCTCTATAAGTCCGGGCAGGAATAGCTCGCCATTCCTCATGCAAGGCTGTGAGAAGAGATGGTTGTGAAGATGGGCGTGGGTGGCGGTGTCGTACCCGTTACTCCACTTCGTCCCACAAATGCTCGATCAGATGAATGAATAATTATTACAAAATGAGCAGCTTTTTATTTTACCCTTGCCCCTTTCGGCAAACTCAGTATTTGCTGATTTTCTGCAGTTTCCAAATACTTTTGTCCATATAGTATACATGCAAGAGAATAATCATAGGAAGCGAAAGAAAGATCTGAGTTAAATATGACCCCCAACATGGCATCCAGTTTAGGATTTAAGGTGGCACCACACACTCAAATGGAAATATGAGACTTGGGTAGCTTCTAGAACATTTTCTTTTTCCCCTCTCGTGACGAAGAAAGGAGTCCCTCCTGATAGTGTAATGTCTTACGCAGAGAAAGTGCAGATACTTGTTGATAATTTCAAGCTTTTTGGACTTGTGTCCGGGACAGCTGGAATTAGGCTATCATGTCCAGATCAGTGACCATCACACTTTAGTGTTTGTGATCTTCTGCAGCGCTGCTTCCTTCTGCCTCTCGTCAAGGCCTAGTGAACACAAACCCTGACAGGTAAAATCTTCCTCCAGACCTCAGAGTCTCCCATACAAAGAGCCCCGCTTAATCCCTGGCCCTTTGTGTTATTTGGTGATCTGCATGGTCATGAATTCCAGGGATATATTGGCAGGAAACACAAAGCACCATGGGTAGATGCACCAACCCACATAGTCATTTAAGTCTTTGTTGCATTGTTTGGAGAGAGATTTGAGAGACAATGGTATCTGTCCATCAAAGATTAAGCAGACTGGAAGTGTAGTTTATACCAACAAATGATTTTGGCCTTTTGGAGTGTTAACATAGCCACGTAATACTGTCCCTGGACTTAAACACACAATCTAAGTGATGATAAGCAACATTGGACTTAATCGTTTATTCTCTGCGCTAAGCCAATGGAAATTCATGTAGGTTAATAGTTCACTTCTGGAATTGTCTAGCGATGGGCCCAACCCAACATCTCCAATGTTGTCTTCTCTAACCATGACTACTTGTAAGGAACAGGTGCATCTCTGCCATGCTTTGCTAAATCACTGATGACATCATCCATTCTGCAATATCATTTCTTGTGTATGTAACTGAACTACAGGGGTAGGCAAAAATATGGAAACACTGTACGAAATGCATGGTAGTTCAATCATTAGCATTGAGCTGGCCTTTTGACCCTGCTTGGCTGAGAGCTTTCCTGCCAAATTTGTGTTTACTTCACCTCTTGCCCTGCTCTGGGTGGTTTTGGGAGCCAGCTAGTAACAGCAGCTGATTGGCTCAAACCCCTGAGCAATAGACCAGCATCTTTGTCATATGACCTCGATTTAAAATCAGTCTCTACATGCCTTATAGAAATATGATTTATAATCCCATGTCATTTAAGGCATAGGTTAAGTACGGTTTTCCCATATTTTTGTCCACCCCCTTTATATGTCCAGGAGACATTGCCAAGTACAGAGCAATTATTTCTCAGTTTATACTACTTTATTACGTTTTTCTCATATTTTACAGAACATTTCATTGTAGCTGTTCTCTCAAATTGTACATTTCTTACGTTACTTTCTGCCATTTGGCAAGTTGCTCACTGCTGCCCCCTCTAACTCAATGGCATTTTCCATTAAAAAGCTTATTGAGGATTAGAAAAACTGTCTTACCTTTTTTTTCCCAGAAAGAGTACCATTCTTGTTCATGAGATGTGTCCAGGACCGTCATTCACTTGGGCTGAGCTGCCAAACCAGACAAAGCCCGCTGACAAGAGTCGTTCTGTCCCTGGAAAAAAAAGAGCCCTTAATGACCCTTTTACACGTAACGGCCCGTCTGGCCCAGATGCCCAACAGGTTGTCCCAGCGATGATCGTCCCTGTGCTTTCATGTAGGAACGAGTATCACTCAGTGAATGGAGGTGGAGCGTTCCATGGATTGCTCCCTGCTGCCTGCTTCTATTCACAATAAACAGGCAGTCATTCATAAGTGAACGACTGCCTGTTCACACCGGCTGTTCTGGCGTTCAGTTCTACTCTGCAGAAACTGAACAATGATGGGAAGTGAACAAATTCTCGTGCATTGTTCATTCGTGGCACGCATTTGCACTATTAGAAGCTGCAGCATACCTTACCCATTCTCCTTTTGAGACCACCCAATTATGATTTTTCATAGAAGCCGTTTATATGGCTGCTGATTTGACAAAACTATTACGGTGCTGTCAGGCAGGGTGGAATTATTCCGAAAGAATATTGCAGAATTTAACATTCTGGAATTCTGTACCAAAATCTTCATGTCTCAGGCCAGCGTCACATGAGCGTATACGTATTGGCACATGCATGACGCTAGCACTTTCACAGAATGAACAATTCTTTTTTTGCGTGCACATCAGCATATTTTGCTGTATTTTTCCCGCATCCAAGCTATGTTCTCAGGACAAAAAAAATGCACTGATTGAAATTTCTCATTAGTCTTGATTAGTTTCAGATGTGGTCTTTTTTCTGCACAATTACGCAGTGTTTCACGCAACTGCTAGCGTATTTTAAGAGCATCCCAATTTCAGTTCTATGGGGACTTTTAGTGCGCAAATGCACGGGAAAATAGAGCACGCTGCGGGATTTTTTTTTTTGCACAATTGAGATGTGCAGAAAAATCGATGGCTTCTATTCTCTGCAATTTTTGTGCGATGCGTTTTTAACGTTAGAAAGTCCTATTGACACTCACGTTGAAAAAACGCAGCGAGATCGAGATCGCAAGTGTGGAGGCGCTCTAAGACTGCAAGTTCCGCAATGCTCTTGTAGAATAATTCAGTCTGTGTGAAAGCGTCCATACAGACCCGTATGCATATGTCCAGATGCTGTGTAAATCGGGATGTGTTAGGGTCACTTCACATGTGCGTATACGCATTTGAGCGTGCCTCAGCGCTGCGTTTTTACGGACAGAACTTTATTTTTTTGCACACGTATCAGTGTATTTTACTCTACTTTTTCCTCCCGCAGGGATATTCATTTGCACGCAGCAAACTAGACACTCCGCTTGAAATGGCTAATTAGTTCCAGTGGAATTACGTAGCATATCATACATCTCCTTGCGTATTCCGCACCCCACATTGACTTCTATGGGGAACTTTGGTGCAGAAATGCACAGAAAAGTAGAGCATGCTGCGTTTTTTTTTTCTGTGAGACTGAAATGCGCGTGTGAAATACAGAAGTGTGAACAAACCCATTAAAATCAACGCACTCTATTCTCTGTATATTGGGTGCGTAAATTTTACGTGCACAAATACGCCCGTGTGAGGGCACCTTCACACTGGCGAGAAAATCACGCAATGCGAGAGTGAGTGAAAACACGTGATTATGAAAACAATGATTTTCAATGGTTTCCTTCACATTTGCGATGTTTTCACTCATGCGATGCTGCGAGAATAAAAAAAATCGCATCATCTCCTATCTTTCTGCATTTTGCGCTTTTTTATCTCCCATGTTCCCCTCCTGAGCCTCTTTTTTATGGCATCGCAAAGCACAAACTTGTGATTTTTGTGCAATGCGTTTTTAACATTAGAAAGACCTATTGAATCACGTGAAAAAAAGCACGTGAGAAAATCGTGAGTGGCAGGGATGTTTTTGCGAGAAGAAGCAGCTTTTGATGCTCAAAAATCGCAGAACAAAAAGTTGTGATTTTGTGACCATTTTATCGCAGCTGCTTTAGGAGCCCTAAAGGGGTGCAGATTTAACTGTCTATTTTTTTGCAGATTTTGCTGTGAATTCTACACTTTGGATTGCCAAGGGTAAAATCTGCAGTCAAAATCGCAGCAAATCAATGACATTTGAATACACCCAGCCCACTCACTCCGATCGGCTAACACACTCAGACTAAACACCACTCTTATACGAACCTCGCATGCTCGCCTACAGGACTTCACCAGAGCAGCACCCATCCTCTGGAACGCTCTACCCCAAGGCATCCGGACAATTCCCGATGCACGAAATTTCAGACGTGCCTTCTCCAGGGAAGAATACCAAATCTCCTGACCTAGTCCCTCGCCCCACCCAGTTTGCCTTTTAATAATTGATCTCCACATGAAATCCCCTATTGCTGGTGTTCCCCATGCCTTGCTTCTCCCCCCCACCCCTTGCACCTCCTGTATCACCCCTACCCATTTGTGTCAAACCCAATGTACCTCACATTGTAATTGTTGTACTGTTTTGCATTAATCCATGCCTGAAAGCGCTGCGGAATAAGTTGGTGCTATACAAATAAAGATTATTATTATAATATACCCTAATGGTCCTTTTTCATGTGCAATTTGGCCTTGATGATGAGTGCCGGTCAACAAGATCGGAGCTCTTTTGCCTGGTCTTTACACAGCTGATTCAGTCTCCTCATGATCATTAGTCCCCATAGACGTGTCACTGGTCCGCCGCACATCTCCTCGCGTAAACCCACCAACCACGGGGCATTTTATGCTGTGATAAAAGATACAGTTAGCTTATGTACGATCATTCAAAGCTGATTTAGACACAACGATTTTCGCTCAAAAATCGCTCAAAGCCGTCTTTTAAACAATAATCGTCGTGTCTAACTGCACTGACATCCTGCAGTTTTCGTTAGGGAATCACTGGTCGTTTCCTTTTCATCATGCTGAAATGGAACAATCAACCTTATCAAGAATTCACAGCGGGATACAGCTGATACTATTGTTTCATCTGTATCCCGCTCCCTGAACACAGACGGGGTATGAAGAACACAGCTGTCCAGCTGTATAACAGCTGGGGGCTCCGAGCAGAGAACAGCTGGATGCAGAAGACAAGCAGCCCCGCTTGTCTTCTGCATCCTCCGCTCAGAGCGCTTGGCTATATAACAGCCAGGCGCTCCGAGCAGAGAACAGCTGGATGCAGAAGACAAGCGGGGACATCCTGCTTGTCTTCTGCATCCTCCGCTCGGAGCGCAAGGTGATCACTCAACGTTTGACAGATCACCTTGCGCTGTAAACACCACACAACGATTATCACTCAAAAGATTTTTTGAGCGATAATCGTTGTGTCTAAACCAGGGTTACTCATTCGTTAGCTAATTGTTGGTCCTTTTACATGACTCAACAGTCAGGCAGATAATAAGTTCTAGTTTGGCTTGTGTTGTGTTATTTTTGGTTTGGTCGTGGTGCTGCTTTACACCACATCACAGCGCAAAATCTCAACTTAGTTTTTCGAAACAATTTCGGAGCACAAACCTAGACTAGGAAACAATGAATAGTCACCGAAAACCAAAAATGTTCTCATCACTGATAAATATTTATGTCTGGGAACAAGAATTTCTTATTAAGGGCTCTACTGCCATGACATGCTAATTACAAGCTTCATTAATGTCCCGACAGGAAACACAATATGGGAAGATCAAGTAGAGGAGGGTTTTTGTTATCATGTTTTCCCGTGGTAATGGAGAATGAAAAGTGATTTGGGAGGGCAAACTTTCCACCCTTTGAAGCATCACAGTGTGAAGTTAGGTGACTTAAGAACCTCTATAGAAGGCTTCTCCGGCTCGGCCTTTGTGATGGAAATGGTTTTTGCAGCTCTTGTTCCCCAGTGTTCAGATCTCCCGACCCCTCGGATTCACCTGTCTCATGCAACTGATGTGTGACTGAATCTACAGTGAGAAGTATTTATTGCTTCACCAAGAAAGAGAGGAGCAATTAGTCTATTACTCCTCCTCCTCGTTCTGGAGCCCTCCCGAAAACCTCCTTGGTGTGGAGCCCTCCAGAGGTGCAACACAGTGGGGGATTTTAAGTATCCCTTACTTAAAGGAACTTTAAATTGCAGAATACAACACGAAGTACAAAATCTGCTTAACTTTTCTGTCGTCCTTATCCTGCACACATTTCAAGTGAGCAGGTCTTAAACCCAAACCGGTGCCAGTCTAGGGGATACTCGTTAACTCCATCCTTAACTCACTCCTTCCGCTCATGTTGCACTTGGAAAAACCACCTTTTCCTTTATTTTAATGACAATAGATGTTTGTGAAGAGCAATTAGCAAATAAAAGTGCAAAAGGAAATGCAATTAACTGGAAAGAACTTGGCTTACCATTACAGTACTGTTATAAAGTCATAATTAGCATGATAAGGAATCACTTCCTAATTAGTAACCAAAACCACTGAGGACAAATTAACAATGTAGGACATTTATCTAAATTGTGTACATCTACCCTGTGGAGGTGCTTATGGTATTCCAGCCTGATGCAGTACGCTGGATGCTTAAGGCCTCCTATATATGGGCATATTTTCATTGCGGAGTCCGTGGCGGGCATCCGCCTTCGGACTCCACAGCAAATACAGCCCATAGTATTCAATTGCAAAACGCCATTTGATCTCCATGAGCTGAAATAGATTGCGATTTTCCGCTCGCGGTAAATAAATCGCAGGATGCTGCGATTTTGTGCGGGTTACGCATGGCCAGCTTCCATTGAAGTCAATGGAAGCCATCTGTCCCATGGTACTTCCACAGTGAGCACTGCTGAAGTATGGCGGGATAGGCGTCACCCCCTATCGCCGGCGGCTACTGTGCATGCACGACGGAGTGCCGGCTGGCATATTTACGGCATGTGCAGAAGCCACCGGACAGGTACGTTGGGGTCACCGGCCAAGCACCAGGCCGAATTCCGCTGTGGGAATCCCACATGCGGGGTCCAACCTGGATACCTAAGCATGAATCAAAAGTAGTATTTATTTCCATGTGTTAATACTTAGTGGGGCTCCTTTGGCCCTAATGACATCGGATACTGTCCGTGGCATACTTTGCCTGGTTACATACGTGGTACATAGGCACACGGGAAAGCAGATGATATATAACATTACACTCCTTTTCATGTAAAGTATATGCCTTGTAGCATGAAGCATAGATGACTATGCGTTAGGAAGTTATTATTATTTTTGATTGCCTATAGAACACTTGTGAACCGGTTGATGGACTAGTTGGTTGGTTCTTGAGGTTTTTGCAATCTTCAACTGCTCCCCATCCATCTTTTCTGTGATGTGGTCTTTTCAGTATGTAATCTGACCCCTTCATTGTGGACCCCCTGACCTCCTCATAGAGGATAACAGCTGTGATAACCCTGTCTTGCCCTAACTGCACAAGAGGTCACCCATGAAATTGTAGTACATTCTTCCATCGGGGCAAACAACCCTCCCATTCAAAGGTGGTGAGGAGCCTTTTATGTTTTATTTGAACTCTCCCAGTGCCTAAATCAACTCGGAAAATGGGAAGAAAAAGTAGTGCACTTGGCTTACAAAATTGGTCTAGACTGTCCACTGACTGTTCTGTTTGGAAGGCTCGAATGTGATTGTGTTCTTCGGAGTCCTCTCGAGTTTTGCAGGCACTAAGAAGCCAACTATCATATAATGCATACAGATGTAGCAAACTTTAATTTGACGCTCACGGGGGTATTCCAATCTTGGCTTTTCATGGCTGAGATGGAAAAAGACAGGCCTCTGTTTCTGATCATGCAAACAGAGCAGTGCTGAAGCGCTCGGGTGCTTTCATAGTTAGAGGCCGGGTGGCCAGTAACTAAGGCAGTGGATTCCCATCTCGGCTAGGAAAAGCTGAGATGGGAATACCCCTTTAATATGTTCAGTGCAAACTTTCAGCAAACTTTAATTTGACCTTTTGAATGGCTTTTGTCAAAGGGCTTGTACCACAATTGCAAGTTATCCCCTATCCACAGAATATCCACAGGATAGGGGATAACTTGATGATTGGTGGGGATCTCATTGGTGGGGATCACCTGCCAATCTCCCATGTCCCGCTCTCTTACAACTGTGGGGCTATTCTATTCCCACCCCCCGCAGTGACGTCACTGGGAATGAAGTGGTGGCCGAGCATATGCAATTAGTGCTCCATTTATTTCAATGGGGCTGACAGAAATATCTGAGTGGCAACTTCTTGGGTATCTCTGCAGTCCCATTGACAGTGAATGGCATGCTAGTGTTATGTGTTGGGTTAAAGTTTGCTAGATCTGTAGCATGTACATATTTGGAATTACTATTGACAC
Organism: Eleutherodactylus coqui; assembly: GCF_035609145.1. NCBI lineage: Eukaryota > Metazoa > Chordata > Amphibia > Anura > Eleutherodactylidae > Eleutherodactylus > Eleutherodactylus coqui. Next base: position 111,772,070 of record NC_089846.1, on the reverse strand, counting down.
ATTGCATTGTAACTCTAAGGGCTCTTTCACATGGATGTATGGATATTTCGGTCCGTAAATACACAACTGATTCTCTATGTGTTTCTGCCTATTGGTAGTTTTTTTGTAAAAAAAAAAGCATGAAATCCCATTCATTTTGTGCAAAACTAAGCGAATATGCAAGTTTCTGTAATATGCACCAAGACAGGACATGCTGCCTTTTTTCCCATGTACCAAAAGCCATGTGAAAAATACACAGATGTCAACGAACCCATTGGAATCAGTGGGATCTATTCTATTGCGCACGTAAAAAATACACACGCAATCCGCTGCATGAATACGTTGCACCCATTAAATAACATACTACTATCAGTAAAAAGCTTCTCATAGTCCTATAAATGATAGTTCCGGTTGACTTACACATTCTGATGCCTATAATAGGCACCTGTAGATACATCCAAATACTGTTTGCCGTCCATCATGTGATTTAGACTTGAGCACCGCATGCAGTCTGAAATTTGTAGTGTAATTGACAGACATCTTAATAGTCCTTTTTATGTCTAAGTTTCCATTTTCTCCATTCTGTTTCTTCCCAGAACATTTTAATAAGCATTTGCCAACCTCTGCCCTCTCGCAGAACACTGAGGCCTTATACGGGCTTTGATTTCTGTATTTATAACGTTTGGTGGTAGGAGCCAGATTCTTAATGAAAGGGCACTTAATAATGCAGAACTTAAAGGGACTAGTGAAAGAAGGGGATGTGCCGGGATGTGAGCAATTCAATACCTCCAAGACTGTTCTGGTAGCAACGGGATATAGTGCAGATAAAACTCATGTCTTATATATCACTAAACTATATATTTAGGGTGGAGAAGTTCTCGTAAGTACATGTAGTTTTAGGGATGCTGATGTCATAAAGAAAACCGTTCTAGAAAAATATTTGTAAAACTTTTCCATGGACTTTACTTTTTACATGTAGATTCCAAAATTGCTATCAATAGGGATGGATTGGCCATAGACTCCATCTGGAGGAAGCCCAGACTGCTGCGCTATTGTTTCCATGTAAAAATGGAAGGACACTTTGGTATTTCTTTTTACATTTTAGTCAGTGGGTGACGGAACTGAATGGAAAGGTTTCTCTTTGGGTCTGTTTTAATGTCTGTTTAAGGCTACATTCACACGGGTGCATCACAGAAAGGGAAATAAAAAATTAATTAAAAACAGTCACAGAAAACGTCCATTACTTCCTGAGTAAGGAGTGCATATAGATGCATCCTCTCACCATGCGGGTAGCTGCATGGTGAACTACTATATTAGAATGGTCTGGCACCCTGTATCCACTCTGTGTGGGAGTATACACCAAGCAGCCACCCTCCTCTATATCAAGAGGCAGTGTGAGTGGCTGTTTCATAGGTGTCCTGCACAGGTGTAATTAGCTCCCTCATTTGGTAGTCAGCTACCTGCATGGTGAGAGGATGCATCTATATGCACTCCTCACTCAGTAAGTAATGCCCGTTTTCTGTGATTGGCTTTACATTCACACAGACGAGCGTGATATTAAGCCGAGGAACTTGGTCCGATGCCAAGATCCTAAGAAATTCCCATGGTTTCTCTAAATGTGTGAGCATCAGGGAAAACTCATGCAAAATCATCACTAGATGGTATAGATCACCAAATGGAAATCAAAACACTGATGTGAAAGAGCCCAACTCCTCAGACTACAGTCCATGCCGCTTCTGTTCCCTGCTGATTTCCATATAGCGCAGTCATGTCATGTGATTGCTACAGCCAATCCCCAGCCTCAATGTGGGTGGGATATGTTTTCTGTGATACATAGAGAATTTGCTGCAGTGAGCCGTGCATGCGACATAATTTACAAAGGCAGTAGGAGTCCAATATAATTTCAAGAAGCTGACAAACTATTCATGTTAAAATGTAACTTTTATTACTATTGGTTAAAATAAAGAAGAACAAACAAATATATATATTTAGAAGATAGAAAGAGTATATTCAGTGTACTCCAGATTTGTGCCACTTTTACAAAAGGATAAGGACTAACTGGGTTAGGTGAAAGAAAGTCAGCCTGTCCAACTTTTTTCGTTAGTCTCAAAAATGACAGATGTCTTAACCCTTTCCAATCCACTGTCTGACCTCTGAAGACATTATGATTTAAGGCTGTACAGCTCCGATGTTGGAAGACGTCCGTCGGGGGTTCTCTTACTGTATATTGCCAGCCTCTCTGCTGTCGGAGCCTATCTAACGTGTCACCTCATGCAGTACTGGCTTTAGCCAGCAGATAGCGCTGTTGTATAACGGCAGAAAAAGAGTAAGTACCCTAGGAAAACCAGGATACAAATTGGATTGGAAAGGGTTAAATATTTCAAAAGTTACGGCGCAGGTTTCATCCTGATAGATTGAAATAACCAAAAGAAAAAGAAAAAACCTGAGCGAATAATTATCCCTACGCGTTTCCCCCACTAGGTGGGTTCCTCAGGGGCAAAAGAAGAGATAATTCCAGTAGAGATAAGCTGGATAGTGGCTTATAAAGATTGCATAAATCCCCTGAAAAATCCTTAATCAGACTGATATTCAGGATATGGGATAAGGGATAAGAAAGGAGAGTGAGATAATAATAAATATAATCTCCTAAAATTAGTTGAGACCAGAAAGATAATTCCTGATCAGAGTCTAGCCGTTTAGTTTTGTAATAGATATTGGTCTAGCTAGTCACTATTGAGGCTCCGCCAGAACCTAGGTATATCCTCATCAAATCCTGATGCCCTATAATGAGAACCCAATAGCTAGCGGCGTAAGCTCTATTCAAATTAGAAACAAAATAAATGAAAAAAACGGTGGTATGTCAGTCCTAGTGGTTTCCCACCTAGTGGGGGAAACGCGTAGGGATAATTATTCGCTCAGGTTTTTTCTTTTTCTTTTGGTTATTTCAATCTATCAGGATGAAACCTGCGCCGTAACTTTTGAAATAAAGACATCTGTCATTTTTGAGATTAACGAAAAAAGTCGTGCATGCGACATAGGCTTGTCCACTCTTACCGCCCACGCGCCTGCAGCTACTGGTTTGCTCACCTTGCCTACTTGCATTCCACCACTTCTTGCTGGTGTTCGCCCACCTACAACACAGGGCCACTTTGTAATTTTTTTCCAAGACCACTTTCGGCATATGCCATAATTTATATGCGTTGATTAAGCATATCTTCTCTAGCTCTATCTGTAATGGATTAGCTTATAGGATAGGTGATAACAGTCTGATTGGTGGGGGTCTCACCACTGAGACCCCATCAATCTCCCGAACAGGGGCACCATGTCTCATTCCTCCTCTATGCAGACTCATTTGCACCTCATTTGCACTGGGGGGCACATAAGCGCCCGACAGCCGTCCCGTGGACTACCACTGACTGTGCTCACGCAGAAGTGATAGCCTTTCACGTGAATGGAGGCCCAGTGGGCATGAGATCGTTCCGGCCCTCCCGCCTTCATTCACAGTAAGCAGGAGTCGCTCAAACACTGAGCAGCGGCTCCAGTTTACAGGGTCCGAGACAGACGCATAGCATGAAGCTCCTGGGCCCCAATATAAAACCTGTAACCGGGCCCCCGATTATAGTGCTTTATTCATAGTACTGGGCTCCCTATATGGAGAAGAGAGGCCTTATGGGCCCCTCAAGGCTCCTGGGCCCGGGTGCAACCGCATCCCCTGCATCCTCTATAGTTACGCCCCTGGGTGCAACCACATCCCTATAGTTATGCCAGTGGACTCAGAGAGTCATTTGGTTTTTTAGCTCTGCTATAAACCAAGCAATGCCGACAGGTGAGCGATTTCTTACTCAGTACCCTGCCTGCGGCCACGTGTACACAGGTGGACTATTGCCTGAATTTGCCCTATGTAAAGTAGCCTTAAGCCAGGTATCCATAAAGTTTAATAAAATGTCCGCATGATGTACCTTGTATCAGACTGGAGCAAGAAATGCTGGAACTGGAGTATTTCTCTGAGTATGGCCGCCTGCAGACGGGCAGGTCGGATCCGGCGGCGAGAACCCGACCCCAGCCTCTGCAGGGACGAGCGCGTACTCACCCACCCTCCGGCTCTTTCATGTGTCGGCTGCTGGGCAGCTGGCGCATGCGCAGACCGCAGCCGGGTGAGTGACGTTTCTGTGCGAGGCTCTGCGAGCCCTGCACAGAAATAGGACATGCCGCGGTTTGTTTGCCGCGCGGCATTTCGCGCGGCCAAACCGCGACCGTCAGCATAGGAGTGCGTATTGTAATGCACTCCTATGCAGGCTTTCAGTGGCGGAAATCCGGCGGTAAATACCGCCGCGGGATTTCCGCCCGTGTGCAGGCGACCTAACTGTGGCTGTTATTGTTATGTGGGTTTTATTTACTTCTGCAAGTAAACTTTTTGGATAATTGCGCACTTACCTGTAGGTGTTATAGTAACTTGCACTGCGAAAAGTTCTACAACTTGTCATGATACCAATTCAACACAATCTCCCATCATCCAGTTAAAGTGCATATGTTAACATGTGTTTTTTTTTAACATGGGAGCCTATAGCTGACGGATGGCTGACGAATGGCTGACGGATGGCTGACGGATGGCATCCCTTGAGGAATCTGTCGGACATAAACATTTTTTATATGTCTGTTTAACATCTAACTCCATATATCTGGGGATATGTGGGGCTCAGTGACAAGTTAAGGAAGGACACATCTGGTATTTATTTGTATACATTCCTGGAATGATGAATCTGCCTGCTGATGCAGTGATCAGTGCTTGCCCCCTTAACAATGCAGAACTCCTCGCATTCACCATTTGGAGAAAGAGGTAGTAAGGGGGCCATAATAGATGTTATCCCATGTTGTCAGGATAGGGGAAATACTTTGGGAAGAAACAGATAGAACTAGAAAATGGCTGAACAGACTTAAAAACCGTAAAAGTGAGAGAACACGTCTCATGCACAGGTTGCAAAGCTAGAGATTTTTCATTCATTAAGCGATCATAGTTAATTATTTCTTTCTTCACCCTTCCCCATTTTTCCACATTTGCAACTAGCTCTATTGCGAACACTGTGTTTAGTTGATAACACAACCATGCGGCTGGATTAAGATTGATGCCTTCAAACTTTGGTGCTGGAGGAAACTTACGAATTCCTTGGGCCACCAAGATCACGAACAAAACACTCCTAGACCGCATCAAACCAAAGTTTTCATTGGAGGGCAAAATTACGAAACAGAGACTCTCATACTTCGGCCACATAATACAAGATAACTCATTAGGAACATCGATACTTGGAGTGGTCATCGGAAAAAGAAGACCTGGCCACCAAAGAACGCGCTGGGGTGATACTATCAAAGCCAACACCAACATACAAATGGTCGAACTGAAGAAGCCGTACAATACAGAACAGTGTGGAGACGTCTGATCCATCAAGTGTCCGAGAGTCGGCCCCGACTAAATGGATAAAGATAGGACAGAGAGTTAATTTTGCATTTTTTCATCAGCGTCGAGACCCAAATAAGTAAAAGTAAACTATTCCCCAATAATAGTGTACAAATTACCAGAAAGCTACCATTTGTCACCCATTCAGTTTTATAGGTTTCCAAGATACATAGTCTAAAAAGTGTCCAGCCAGTGCTCATTAGTGCAATGCATTACCCAGATACAATGTAGATACTATATTGATAAATGTATTATTCTTAGGCCTTAGTCAGACGGGCGTTTTTTCGAGCGATTTGCGGATCGCATGACGGATGCGCATCCGCAAATTGCGTGACCGGTGCCCGAAAATCGCCCGAAAATCTGCTCCTAGCCGCATTTCATTAGAAACGGGCCGGAGCTGTCCAGCGCACTGCATTCAATGGATCTGGCAATACAGCCGTCTCCATTGAAAGCAATGGGCTGCCGGCGTGCGCGGGATGAATTGTCGGGAAGGGCTTAAATATATAAGCCCTTCCCTGCAATTCATCCAGAAATGTGTTAAAATAAAAAAATATATATACTCACCTTGTCCCGGCAGCCAGAGTTCAGCGCGGCCAGCCTGCAGTGGGTGTGAAGGGGGTGTGAGTCAGACCTGCCCCCTGATTGGCTCAGCGCTGAGCCAATCAGAGGCAGGTCTCACTCACACCCATTCATGAATTCATGAATGGGTGTGAGTGAGACCTGCCTCTGATTGGCTCAGGCTGAGCCAATCAGGGGCAAGTCTGAGTCACACCCCCTTCACACCCACTGCAGGTCGGCCGCTCTGAACTACGTCTGCCGGGACAAGGTGAGTATATATATATTTTTTTTTAACACATTTCTGGATGAATTGCAGGGAAGGGCTTATATATTTAAGCCCTTCCCGACAATTCATCCAGCGCTGTTCGGCAGCCCATTGCTTTCAATGGAGCCGGCTGTATTGCCGGCTCCATTGAATTCAATGGGCAAACATCGTTCTTCTCTGCCACAGCTGTTACAGCTGTGGCAGAGAAGAATGATTTGTCTTCTATATGTTCTCAATGGGGTCGGCGCTGCTGCCGCCGGCCCCATTGAGCGCATATAGAGAAGAGAACAGGAATCGCAGATCGCAGATAGGTGCGATCTGCGATTTCTGTTCTATAATTTATCGGACGAGCGCATAAAAAGCGCTTATGTGTCCGATACCATTGCAAAGCAATGGTTTTAAAAAATCGCCCGGACGCATGCGCATGCGCAAGTCGCGCGAAAAACGCCCGTCTGACTAAGGCCTCAGCCAGTATTATCCAACAGCCATATAAAGCAAAACAGTACAGACATTCAATACTATGACAACATAGAGCTAAATAGACCTTAAAAGGTGCTACACCTCACCTACAATACAGCCAAATAGTGTCCAAATAACGTAATGCTATAATGTGCCCACACAGCCAGCAGAGTCATGCTGTACACACATAGTGCTATATGCTGTCTATTAGTGTAAGAAGTGCCATTAGATGTCTGTCGTTCCCAATGACTCCATAACAAACACACAAACTGTGACCTTGACTGCCGACCTGATTTTTTTGGACATCTTATCTAAAAATTAGAGATGAGCGAGCCTGCTCGGATAAGGCAGTTACTTGAGCGAGCATCGCTCTTCTCGAGTAACTGCATTCTTGCCCGAGCAGGCTCGGGGGGCTCGAGAGGGCGGCGGGGGGAGAGTGAGAGAGATCTCCCCCCCCCCCCGCCCCCCCCCCCCCCCCCCGCCGACCCCGCTCATCTCTACTAAAAATCACGGACAGGAATAGTGATATGAACATATTAGCTGTATTTAGTGTGAAGTCTGAAAATAGTCCTGTATTGTTACCGACTGTCCAGGAATGTGTGGGCTGCCGGCAGTCCTGATAGATGATTGTCACATAACTAGCCACAACCCAGGGCCCGCTCACACTGCCATTAGGCCACGTTAACTACTTCGATTTCTGATTGAGGAGGAAACAAACGGAAATCAATCAGAATTAAACACTTCTCTTTTTCCCTATTGATTTCAATGGGTTCTAATTAAAAACAGAAATATTTTCTTTCTTTCTGTTTAATTCCGTTCTGCCTCATTTCTGTTTTTCGAACAGAACAAATAGTGCATTTAGCTGCCCTGTTTGTTCCATTTACAAAAACGGAAATTAAATAAATGGAAATATTTCCAATTTTTAAAAAAAATCATTGAAATCAAGAGGGAAAAAACGGAAACGTTTAATTCTGTTTTTATTTTTATTTTCATTGCTTAATCAATGTCCCTGCATATTGATGACTGAGAATGGTGCTGCCCTCTGCTGGCAGCAGCCAGTAAATCTCATATTTTCTCACAGATGAGTAGTTTTACTGTTGTGATGGTCTCCAAGAGAGGGGGCTTCCATTATGCTTGCTTTATTGTAATATGTGCAATTTAGACAGATGTACAGGGTGTAATAAAACTAAGTAGCTCTTTACACTCTTGATCTGCTAAAAACTTCCTGGAGTTAATTTTTTATAAACCGTTTATTCCACTCGTAAGGTTAAAATAATACTTTTCACTTATTGTCTGAATGCTCAACAATACAGCCCTAAACGGAAAGTCAGCCATTTATAAAAAGACCTGTAAGTACTAATGAAGGTTTATGTCTGGGAAGTTGGGTTAGATTTTTTTTGCGTTGTTCCATGGACATAATGGGATACAGTATATCTGTACATTAAGCTCCCCCTAAGTTATCATAAATGATGGCTGGAAGTGTGAACTAATCCAGATGGGGGAGTAGAAGGACACTTATGTCTGCAGATGTGTCACTCATGTGAGACCTAAATAGGTGGGTACTTAGTTAGTATTAACTTTTATTACCTGGTTACTTTTATTACCCCGGGGAACGGGTGTTTCACTACATGATAGGAATATCTTTGCATTCTGCAAAAGTTTTCCTAGACAGGTTCCTCTTTGGCGCGGTTCTCCTATATATGCACTCACTTTAGAGAGCCAGCAGTCCACTCTGCTGATTAAGCCTTCAGCTCCCCCTACTGATAAATAGCAAGAATGGCTTCACAGTTACATGTTTCAGGAAATGATGTACAGCGTTCATCATGGTGGCGTCACTATAGGGGATGCAGGGGATGCGGTTGCACCCGGGCCCAGGAGCCTCTCTTCTCCATATAGGAAGCCTAGTACTACGATATGAATAAAGCTTTACAGTTGGGGGCCCTGTTACAGATTTTGCATTGGGGCAGGAAGCTTCAAGTTACATCTCTGATTTATCTCATCTATAATTGATTGCTCAAAATAAAAGTACAGTGGAAGGATATTAATATATTTCAAAGACATACTGTTGCAGCAAACCATCCAAAATCAGGAAGAGGAGTTGGGATGACGTCACGATGTCGTCCCCAGTCAACATGACTGCCCTTTTGGCGCACTTGTCCTGTCATTCAATGCTGGGTACCGATGAGTGCTTTCTTCCTGTCACTGCAGAAGGCCTATGGAGTGTCGTCTTTCAGCAATCCCTCAGTGTGTAAATGCCCTTCTTCACAACCCTGCTATAACATCTCCTCTGGTGCATCGAGTGATTGGTCAACAGGGAGGTGTTTTCCTTAGCTGGCCAATATTTACTTCTGCATACATCTTCACTGTCCTCCATCTAGGCAAAGGGTAGGTCCTCTAGGTTCCTGACATGGGGCCGCACCTATCGGCACGATCGCCCTGCTTGTAGGCAGGGTCTGCCACACCAAAGTTGGCTAGGGACAGTGTTCCCAACCCCATAGTTCTGTTATTGTTACTTGCCCTGTCTTGCCTCTGAAAAAAGGTAAAAATTTGCATAAAACTGTTTTTTGCCATTTTTGACCCATTGTATCTTAAGAGCTATGCATCCTTTGGGGTCCATAATGTGAATAATGAGAAACATTTCTATGGAGTACACATTGATAAATTCATAGCTGAGTTGGATTGCATTGATTATGAGTTATTACTGCTTAAAATATGAGTTTTATTTTGCGCGATGGAATTTTTCAGCTACGTTGACATGCAATGGTGGCAGAATGATAAGAGTGACAGTCTGAGGAGCTTAGCTGGATTCAGCACCAAACGTTCTCCTAGTGTGTGAAGTTTCATTGCTCTAGAGTCATTGGAACTGGCTTGGGAATAGATTGAAATCACCACTTTTTTCAGGTTGCGCGCTGTAATCACATGACAACCCCCTAGATTAAGACCTGTAGGCTGTAATCACATGACAACCCCCTAGATTAAGACCTGTAGGCTGTAATCACATGACAACCCCCTAGATTAAGACCTGTAGCTCGTGAACCAAAGCACTTTAAAGCCTAATATTCTGGCTATCTTAGTTTAGGGTCAGGGTCTATCTTTGTGCAAAGTTTCATTGAAATCTGAGGTTTTCATTGTTGCCTCTCTATTAGCTTACTTTTTAATGTTTGCTTTTAGAATCACATATAAAGTATTTTTTATTTATGATTTCCAGTTTGTTACATTCTCTAATCTTTTTATCTATGTATTGTGTCTTTACTAGGGTCGTCCTGGTCAACTTGGGCCGCAGGGTCCAATGGGGCCCCCAGGATTTTCAGGGCCAGTTGGTGTTGCCGGATCTAAAGGTGAAAGAGGATTTCAAGGATCACCGGGACCATCTGGTCCAAAAGGAGATCAGGTCTGCTTAATGATTCATTTAACTCATATTCATTCAGAAACGAAGTGTAATCTTTACAGAGGCGCAGCATGCCTACTAATGGGCTGTTGGAGAAAGGGGTAGGAGCCGATTCTTCTATCGGACGTTGTTTACATGCACAGGGTTTCCTTCTCCATGGCCACCACACTATCAGTAAACAAGAGAGTGGGGATTTGCCTAGGGATGATGGAAATGGGTACGTAGATGCCAAAAAACAAAATTACTGCCCCAGATGAGGAGGAATGTGGCAACCTAAACCACCAACATAAAGTGCAGCCCAATTGTATTTTTGCTACATGTTTCCCTTAGTTCCACCGCAATTTTTTGTCTGTGTTTTTAGTCCCTGTCCACCTTTCATGTACTTTATATAGAGATGGTCCATTTCCAGTTTTTTTGTGTACTGCAGGAACCTGAGAATCTATTATTTGTCGGAAGACTAATATGGGGTGATTCCATTGATTTCATAACTATCCCATAGCCCTTTCATTCCGAAGATTCCTCCAACACTCAATGCCACCTTCAGACAAGCAACTACTATTGACTTTGTTAGGGGCCTTTTACATGACCCGATGGTCGGCAAGAAGCAACTTCCATTTGTGTTATACAATAAGATGAACTGGAACAAGGCCATACGATGGGAAATATTTAACACCTACGGGGAGATTTTTTAAGAAATGATCAAGAATAGTGTTTCATATGCCAATGTATTGGGGTTAGAGATGAGCGAGCATCGGTCTTCTCGAGTAAATGATTACTCGTCCGAGCACCATGCGGTGGGGCGGCGGGGAGAGTGAGAGAGATCTCTCTCCCCCTTGCTACCCCCGCTCCCCCACGCCGCCCTCCCACATGGTGCTTGGACGGTTACTCGAAAAGACCGATGCTCGCTCGAGCATCAGCCTTAAACGAGCGGGCTCGCTCATCTGTAATTAGGGTACATTTTATACGTTTTATTCTGTCAAAGTCAGAAAATGAAATATACAATTTGCACCATATTCTGGCTTTAAAATGAATAGATATGTCAGAAATTTCGAGACCACACCTATTCCCAATAAACTCCACCCACTTTCCCTCTCCACAATTTAAAATTGGTGAGTGCCAACAAATTTTTTGTGCATGGGGTGCACCATGATTTAAAATAAGACTGATAAATTGCCCCACTAATATTTACAGAATACTTTCGTCTTTGAACATTATTTTGCATGCTATATAATGGACTTTATACAATGGCAGATGCCAGAGGAAAGAAGGATCAGACTGTTGGATTTCTGATCCAAGTGTGCATGTGTATAGGGGGTCTTGCATAGAAAAAACAGGTCCTCTTTTCCAAAAACACTGCCATGTTGTCTATAGGCTGTGTCAAGTATTGCAGTTTATTTATGGATGGGGATGAGATTCAATATCACACATAGCCCATGGACAGAAGTGGGGCTATTTTTGAAAATAACAATAGACCTTTTATCCCAGTCCTTGACAACTCATTCAACTGAAGTGTTAGGAGGGTTGTCTTACTATGAGAAACCCCTTTCATATTCAAGCATGTGGAGGTCATGGGCTTCCCTTCCCTATAGTTCTGGCAGCCCCAACCTTTCCCCGTATAGGCTGCCAGTACTATAGGCAAAATGCATCTTCTGCCACAATAACTGCTGATAGCCAGGTCTTAAAGGAGCTTGATCTTCAAGAGCCAATCCCTCTAATGGGTATGTATCACCCGTATTAAAATCACATAGTGGAACATTTTACATTCTTCTAATCTGTTTTTATTTTCTGATTGTAGATTTTTTCTATTTTCTGTACATGACCATGAGGGCCGCCATCTCCCCATAGCTGCAGTTAATAGCATTTACAGATATGCTTTACAGCAACATTCATGGGCTATAGACACAATTGACAAAAAGCGACCTGTTGACATCTGTCAGGGTCAATGACTATGGTCATCAGCATCTTTTAACTCGTCCATCTGTCTGTCATGGAACCCAATCCTCTTCGGCTATCACATACAGCAGACTCTGCATCCCCCTCCAGGCTAGGGCTTCTGTCACTGCCGCCCGTAGATTGTTCATGCACCTCATGTGCCCTTTAAAGGGCGCACTCAGCTTTTACATCACTGGCCAATTCAAATGCACCTCTGTTTATTTAAGGCACCCTCCCCGCTAACAGTTACCTGCATAACTAGTCCAGTTTGGTATGCAAAGATATGCTCTTGTTTTGACCGACTCCTGGTTTGACCCATGCTTGGTCTACCCAGCTTTCGTGACTTCTCCACTCCTGACCTCTGCTTATTTTTGGAACATGTCTTTCTGCTGCCTGCAATGACCCTTGGTCTTCCAAATCATTATGCAAGAATTCTGTCTGTCCTGACCTCAGCTCTGTGCCGTGAACACGTCTCTGCCTTCTTCTCCGGTACTGCGATACGGCTACCCTGATTAGTTTACATCAGCTGCTACGACACTTAGACTATTCCTGAAGTAATAGCTTGGGGCTTCCTGCAGAGAAGATTGGATCCCAATTGGTAGCGTTAAAGTGAGAATGTTTGGAGACCGGAGGTGCTGTCATTAAAAGTGGCCCTAAGTCAAATCAGTTTGTAGCACAGTGAGTCCACACAGGCAGCTTGACAACTTCTATGTCGTCCTGATCTTCTCTTTCCAATGACTTACCAATCTGCCATAGACAGCCATGTTGCTGCTCACACAACTTCTGCAAAATACGCGGGGAAGATAAATCACAGCATGTTGTATCTTGGAGCGTATTACGCGTGTATAAACGCCAAGACAGTAAATGGTTATAGGCGACGCGCAGCCAGTCCGCATTGTAATTGCGTATGCCTGCGTGCTTCTCGCATATATCTCGCAGCCAGCATATGCTTGTCACTTCAAGCTAAGGGATTGCTCTTGCTACAGTTGGAGTACTGCAGACAGTTTATCCTATCCCCTATTTTGCCAGTATCGGTCTTAGTTTTGAAGGTTTAATAAAATATAAAATGATTGAGGTGCTTACTAAGTTGTAGCTACAGTATTTTGATTTGCTAGGATCTACTAGATCTTGTTCTCATGTGTAGAAATGTTTCGTACCCCACTTATTCTTGCTAATATATTTTCTACTTCCCCTTTCCACAGGGTCCTATGGGAGTTCCTGGTTTCCAGGGGGGTAATGGGATTCCAGTAAGTTGGGTTACGTGTTTTTCCATCTCTTTATCTTTGATTTGACTTTGATTTTTCCATGTCGGTATTTCTGTTCTTGAAATAGGTGCTTCATATTTTGTTTCTCTCTCCAGTATGAAGTACAGGAAGTAATCACCCAACAGTTCTTCAAATAGAGGGTCATTTGTACTGTCAGGTTGTGCTGCTGGAATCTGTTGTTCTACAGCGTTCCAGGAGCACACCTTCACAGGTGCGGGATAATTGAGCTGGCTGTATGTGGAGTTCCCACAGGTCTCGTTAGAGTAGACATGAGGACCGTGAGACATGAGGACCCTTGAAGCTGGGCTCACGGCTTAAGTTCAGTTGCCAATGCACAAACTAATTCCTCGTATTTATCACAGCAATTTCATCTGCTTATGCATGCAGGGATGTTTGGTGAGTGTGTTGGCATCCAGCCAGCTCAATTATCCCTAAATTGTGAAGGTATGCTCCTGGAGCCCTGTAGAACAACAGATCCCAACAGCACAACCTGACATATACCAATCATAAATTCCTAGTGGGATTGTTTTGATTTTCTACATACTATAGGGAAAACTTATCCAACGAAATGTGCGTCAGCAACAAATCATCAAGCATCTTGCTAATTCTGTCAATTTATGGTCTTTTGTGGGTTAACTAACAGTGCTGGATAGACTTAATACTGTACATTGTGTATAAAAGTCATAATTACAAAATGTAGTAAGCTTTTTCAGTTATTTGTGGTAACAAAAGAAGTATTGTTCTTTTCTTTACCTTAAAGGGCCATAGTGGGCAGCCAGGTCACAGAGGTTTGCCTGGACTAGATGGGTGTAATGGTACCAGAGGCGATGATGGATACTCTGGGCTTCCAGGATTTCAAGGCAGTTCAGGAATACCAGTAAGATTTATTTGTTTTCTCTGTAAACCATCGCCTATTTTACTAATGCTTTTTGGCAATATGTTTATAATCAAAAATTTCATACTTCCTAGGGATTTCCAGGCCTCAAAGGGCAGAAGGGAGAGCCTTCCTTTATTAACGGTGGCATTAAAGGACCAAAGGTAAGATAACATGTATGGCCTAAGAGATACTAGACCTACTTTGGGACCAGATAAGCAATTATTTTTAGGAACAATTTTTTTTCAGGTGAATAAGGTAAAAAAGAGAGTATGGGACATACAGTTGAATGAATAAGTAAGTGAACCCGTTGGAATTACCTGGATTTCTGCATTGGTTACTCATAAAATTTGGTCTTGTCGTTATCTTAAAATAATCTATTTGTCTGATAGGTCATAATTATACACAAGGACAATCTAACTAAACTAATCACACACAAACAGTTGTATTATTCGTGTCTTTTATTGAGCTCATTGAGTAAATATCCGCAGTGCAGTCAAAAAAAGTAATTGAACCTCTGTGCTAATGACTTCTCCAAGAGCTTATTGGCTTAAGGTGTTTCAATTAAGGAGGTAAAATAGGGTGTGGGGACTTTACAAGTGCTGTGTACATTAAATCCAGGCACACAAAGCCTGGTTTCAAACAAATCTGTTGTTCTTAAGAAAGACTGGTTAGTGTGAACCATGCCTCAAGTCAAACAATTTTCTAATTGAGAAGATTCCGCATTATTGCTACTCTCAGTAGGAGTGGACACACTGTTAAATTCTGTGCAAAAGAGCACAGGCAATCCTGAAAGGCGAGAAAGAACCCAAGGGGGGGAATAAAAGAAGACGTTATAACTGCAAAAACCTATGTTCCTGTGTCCACTATTAGAAAAACACTTAATAAAAATGTCCCAAAAAATTGCTGCTGCTGTCCAAAAAAAAAATTGCTATTCAAGCTTGCCCAAGACCACCCTGATGTCCCACAGTGCTTCTAGGAAAGTGTCTTATGGACAGCAGAAACAAAAATGAAAATTTAGTGCTTAATGCACAACGCAATGCTTGGAGGAAAAAGAACACTGTACATAAAAAAAAAACCTCAAGCCATCTGTGAAGCATGGTAGAAGGGGCATCAGGCTATTACATTCATGGGTTCACTTACTTTTTTTTTTTTTTTACTATTTTAGGCCGCCTGTACACAGACGGGTTGGTTTCCACATGCAGGATCCCGCAGCTGAAACCAACCCTGTGCCCGGCCAGTAACCCCCGCGTACTTCTTCGCAGCCATCTTTATCTGTACTGCAAATGGTCCGGCCAGCATGTCGGCACACATGCACAGTACAGATTACGACGCACCCCTCGCTAGGCGATGACACGGATCCCGCAGCCTTCCCGCAGTGATGATTGCGGAAGGGCTGTGGGTCTAAAAGCTTCCATTGACTTCAATGGAAGCCGTCCGCTCGGAATCTGCCTCAAAATAGAGAATGCTGGGATTTTCCCCCCACAAGCAGAAAATCGCCATTGATTTCCACTCGTGGGCAGGAAAACGCTTTTTCATAGCATGCCATTGGCGACAATTGTTGTGGATTCCAGATTCCACAATGCAAAGCCAGCCATGTGCAGCCGGCCTAACTGTTCTACTCAATTAACCCTTTCCAATCCACTGTCTGACCTCTGAAGACATTATGATTTAAGGCTGTACAGCTCCGATGTTGGAAGACGGCCGTCGGGGTTTTTTTTTACTGTATATTGCCAGCCTCTCTGCTGTCGGAGCCTATCCAACGTGTCACCTCATGCAGTACTGGCTTTAGCCAGCAGATAGCGGCATTGTATAACAGCAGAAAAAGAGTAAGCCCCCTAGGAAAACCAGGATACAAATTGGGTTGGAAAGGGTTAAAGACCCGGACAGTTAAACTGTTTGTATGTTATTAGTTTAGTTAGATTTCATTTATCTATAATTGTGACTTAACTAACAAGATGTGGTCTGATTGTTATCTATCATTACAGAAATCCAGAGATTTCCGAAGGATTCACTTACTTTTTCTTGCAGCTGTACCTACACACTACAGATAGTCCCCGACTTGCGAACATTCGACTTACGAATTTCGCTAGATACGAACTATCTGTCCTGCACAGTATGATGTCATGCTATGGCACAGTATGATGTCATGCTATGGCCTTACATCATACTGTGCAGGGTCCGGACAGGCTTCTATCAAGCCTGATAGAAGCCTGTCCGGTCACATCGCGGTTGCTGGGCAGCTGGGGGCCTTCTGAAAGGCCCTAGGGCTGTCTATGCAGAGCGCCTAGCAAGCCGTGCGCTTGATGGGCACTCTGCACAGGCTGCCCTGGGGCCTTTCAGGAGGTCCTCGGCTGCCTAGCAACCACACAGCATCCTGCGATCTCATCGTGGGACGCTGTACGGGCCCCCTGAACGTCGGGTGCCGGCTGTTTCTTACAGCGGGCACCCGGCGGCAGCAGTTCCAACAGGCCGCGCCGCTCGTCAGAACTGTTAACACTTTAAATACCGCTGTCAGAGCGGTATTTAAAGTGTTAACAGTTCCGACAAGCGGCGCGGCTCGTCGGAACTGCTGCTGCCGGGTGCCCGCTGCAAGAACAGCCGGCACCCGACGTTGTATGGAGCGGGATCCACCCGCGATCCCCTCCATACAACCATTTGTTCGACTTGCGAACAAAACGGACTTGCGAACGGGCACCCGGAACGGAACCTGCTCGCAAGTCGGGGACTAACTGTACTATACTATGCAAATGCCAATTCTTCAATCATTTTATTTCTATTTGTTTTTGGAATCATACAAATCGGTACGGAGGAAGTTCAGTAAACACTTCTCATACTTTAGGCCGGATGCCCACGGACGAATTATTGCTGCGGAATTCGCAGTCAGACACCCGCCGCAATGTCCGTCCATAGACATGCTGTGTTAAACGATTCTCCCATGCCCATGAGTGGAAATCAGCTGCGAGCTTTCGCTTGCGGGGGAGAATCGCAGCATGTTCTATTCTGTGCGGAAAATCGCATGGATGGCTTCCATTCCAGCACCAACATGTCATGCACTGCACTGCGCATGCGCACCGGCTTGCAGGCAAGACACTCGCAACGGATCCGGAGAGGTGAGTATAGCATCCGCTGCGATATTTTGCAGTCAAAATCTGACCCAGCTGTGGGCATGAGGCCTTAATCACATTTGGACTCCCAATTAACCCCTTCCTGCCTCAGAGTGTTAATGTACTTCTTAGGTGGGAAGCAGTTCCCGCGAATAGACATACATTTACGTCCTATGGATGGTGCAGGTTCAGAATCTAAGCCCGTACCATACATAGAGGGAGCTCACTGGGACTATCAGCCTACCGCTGCAACAGCGAGGGTCAGTGAGAGCGAAAATCCCTTCTGTTAACCTCTTATATGCCACAGTGAATGTTGATCCTAGCAAGCAAAGGGTTCACAGGGGGAGGGTGCTCCCTCTGTGACTTCATTGCCCTCCACCATGTAATCGTGGAGGGTCAGTGGCTTTCCATTGCAACTGGACACTAGATAACAAAAATTAATATATTAATATATTATTTTCGGGGAAACACGGTAGATACATGGATAGACAGACAGACATATAGATATGAAATAGATAGATATGAGATAGATAGATAGACAGACAGATATATAGCTATGAGATACATAGATAGATAGATAGATATGAGATAAATAGATAGATATGAGATAGATAGATAGATAGATAGATAGATAGATAGATAGATAGATATGAGATAGATAGATAGATAGATAGATATGAGATAGATAGATAGATATGAGATAGATATGAGATAGATAGACAGATAGATAGATACCATGGACCACTTCTTTGTGTGAGGAGAGCAGCAGGACACGCAGACACTGTACAGTGTATCAGCAAGAGCAGCAGGGTGATGACATCACCTTGCTCAGCTCTGTGCCATGCAGTGTGTCTGCCTGCCTGCCTCCCTCCTGTTCTTCGGCAGGCTTCCTCTTCTCACACTCGGCCGCACCGCAGCAATCACGCGGCCGCCAATGCGACCAGCCAGTAATGCACTGTATGTGCATTTGTATATGGCGGAGGGCGACCTTTGGGTCCCCTCAGCACAGAGGCCCGGTCACAATTGCGAGCACTGACGGTATCCCAGTGATAGATACCATATCCAAAATCTTATTGTAAAGCCTTATATGAATGAGAAGCATTACTGATCAGGTTTGCTGAGTTTGAGAGATGCATTATTTTATACAAACATACAAAGGTTTATCATTTGCACTTTAAAAACTGTATGTCCCAAAGCTTCCAGAAAAGCAGTTCTTTTAACATGTAGACAACCCCCCCACCCCCCCCCCCCCCCCACCCCCGCCCCCCAGAAAGATGGTCCTTTTTTAGAACATTGTTTTAATAAGTATTTGAAAAATTCACTACATATTATTTTTGTGCTTGTCCATTGTTTCAGGGTGATGACGGTCAGAATGGAGTTGATGGCTTTCCTGTATGTATATTTTTACACTGTAATTTGGTATTTAAATGATTACTAACAACCAGCACTTATATGATGGCCAGTGTAACAATTAGCAAAACTGCTATTTTCTTTACCTACCTAACATGTTTTTGTGCTGAAGACTTCCATCTTGCTAGCTTGCTGTCTATATCTGCTATTTAATGATTTACAGGAGACATGGAGACCTTAGAATAAGGGTGGAGGAAGGAAATGAGTCACTCTGCTCATTGAAATGTATAGACAGCAGAGGGGAGGGAGAGGAGTAAAAGAGAGACTCTTACAAATGCTGGTTGCAAGCAAATAGCAGGTCGCTGCTTACTGTGTTTTAGCTACAGAAATCACATCTCCACGGCCCGTACAGTCTTTAGAACACAGTACAGCAAAAGGCTCCTCCCACCAGTCTTGAGAGGATTGAGAAGCAGGTGCATACCCTGTAGTTTGGAAAATATAGAATATAAGTCATATAATTTCTAGAGATAGGGTTATTGCTCAAGTACACACACATAGGAGCTTATTCTGCAAGGTTAGGTATACTTTAAATAGTCGTATACCTTTTTACATACCAACACAAAGACATACACAATATACACAATATGCAATTTACAAAATGATCATACTACTATAAATGTGCAGGATGATGAGATGTTGTTATGCACGATTGGAGGATGAGGCTTGAATACTTTGATAATATTATCAGTTACTTACATTTATCATTAGTTTTGCATTACTGTTAAAATTCATGTTTAATCAGAGTTGTTCAATTTCATTTGTACAAATATGGCTAATTTTACATTGATTTGCATTACTACAGGGGCCACAAGGACCAGCTGGGCCTCAAGGTCCAACAGGGCCAGCTGGCCCACATGGCTTACCAGTAAGTAAACTGTTTTTAGGGTGCACTTTCACTTTATTTCCTCTCCTTCCATAATACTATGTTGGTAAAAAAAACACAAGATTTTGATACTAGTATTCCCTTCATAGGAATCTTGCATTTCTGTATATATAAATCTACAGCCATCTCACCCAACTTGTGAAAATGAAAAGAAGAAAACTCTTTCTCGTACTTGCAGAGCACCACATTTTTTATACATAAGGCCATTCTTCTTTTATGCTGTTGTTGTGTCCCTTCACAGCCATAGTGCTCATTAGTGACCCTTTCACAGTAATGGTGCCCCTCAGTGAACCCCTCAGAGTAAGTCTCAGTTTTACATCTTCTATGCAGAAAACTGCAAGCAACAAAAGGTACTTTTCTGTCCAGCTAAAAATACTGAGAGGAATGAAAACCCTGTGAAATGGAGACCAAAGAAGTCTCCGTTTACACATTAAACATCCTGGTTCCATCCAGATTTCTGTTGATCTGCAGTTTTCTGCATAGAGGTAAAATTTTAGTGTAAAAGAAGCCTAAAGCCGATGCGCCCGTGTGACTGAGCCCTTACTGCAGGAAGACGGCCGTACTTCAAGATGGACGACTCGCCGCAGCGCTGCAGAAAGAACACATGACCGTCAATGAAGCCGGTCACATGTTCTTTCTTCCGGCGCTGCAGAGAGACGTCCGTCCTGAAGTGCGGCCGTCTTCTTCCTGCAGTAACACGGGCGCCGATGCGCCTGTGTGACTAAGCCCTAATAGTGCCCTTCACAATAATGATGCTCTCTAGTGACCCTCTAATAGTTATATTGACTCTTGGTGACCCCTTCACAGTAATTAAAAACCCTCTTACAGTAATAGTGTATTTCTGTGACCCCTCACAATATTAGTATAATTCTATATAATCTTCAGATTTAATTTCTATATAGTGATAGTGACTATAGTTCAGTTAACTACTGTGATCACAAGGAGACATCCTCTCTGCTTGGAGTCGTTCATTTTTCTTCTCTTTCGGTCACTAGACCACCATGAAAACTTCTTCCAGCCACAACTTGTCTCTGCCAGTCTCCCTATCCTATTGTTATCCCGATTGACTCTCTCAGTAACCCCTGTAGTAATAGTATCCGCTCTGTAGCCTGATAAAGCAATAATGTCCCCTCTGTGGACTCACTTAGTTATAGTGTCCCCTCTGTATTCCCACCTAGTTATAGTGCTTCCCTCTGTGGCCCCCATTAACAGGGGCGTAACTATAGAGGATGCAGGGGATGCGGTTGCACCCGGGCCCAGAAGCCTTAGGGGGCCCATAAGGCCTCTCTTCTCCATATAGGGAACCCAGTACTATGTATAGAGCATTATAGTTGGGGGCCCTGTTACAAGTTTTGCATCGGGGCCTGGGAGCTTAAAGTTACGCCTCTGCCCATTAATAATGCCCCTCTCTGTTGCCCCACTTTATAGTACTCTCCTTCATCGCCCCATGATATAGTGCTCCCCTTTGTGGCCCCACAATGTTATAGGCTCCTTCTGTTGTGCCACTTAATAGTGGTCCCCTCCCCCACCAGGTCCCTGCTTTTCTACGTTAGTCAATTAGCAGAAGTCCATACTCTGTCTTCATACCTCACGCTGAAAATATGTAGCTCACAGCACTCACAGACTCCTCCCTATCTCCAGCTCCGAGCACAGACTGATTAGTGTGGGGAAAGAGTCTGTATACAGAGGGGTGCTGTGTGGGTGCTGTTTCTCTGTGTTAGATAATTGACTTAGGTGGACAATTGGGGAAATGGTGGGTGGCGTGAGGAGGGGGGCAGGAAATGCCTCCAGCTACCTGGAACAGCCCCCAAAAATCTGAGACTGTCTCTCCAAACCCAAGACGTTTGGAAATGCCTCCAGCTACCTGGAACAACCCCCAAAGTCTGAGACTGTCCCTCTAAATCCAAGACGTCTGGAAATGCCTCCAGCTACCTGAAACAGCCCCCAAAATCTGAGACTGTCCCTCTAAATCCAAGACGTTTGGAAATGCCTCCAGCTACCTGGAACAGCCCCCAAAATCTGAGACTGTCCCTCTAAATCCAAGATATTTGGCATGCATGATACAATATATTTTTACATACTAAAAAAATAACTTTTGCACAAAAATGCACAAACACACTGCTAAAACCAAGTGATGTATCACAAAATGCAAATACATGACCTATTCCACATGTATCGATAGAATATCTCTCAGCGTAGAGAGATGAAGAGTAGATTAGTGTTTACCATATAGCATGTAAGGTCAATCCAATCTAAGACAAGTATATATTGAACTGTCTGAATCCTTACTGAACTTTCCTTTAGGGTCCAGCTGGGGTGCCTGGCCTAACGGGTCCAAAAGTAAGTCGCCATGTTTATTTCTATTCTTTTTTTTTATATAAAGATCTACTCAAAACACAAGATCCAGAAACTGCTGAATGTATCACAAATAGAGATGAGCGAACGCGTTCGTCCGAGCTTGATATTCGTGCGAATATTAGGGTGTTCGTGATGTTCGTTATTCGTAACGAACACCATGCGGTGTTCTGGTTACTTTCACTTCCTTCCCTGAGACGTTAGCGCGCTTTTCTGGCCAATTGAAAGACAGGGAAGGCATTACAACTTCCCCCTGCAACGTTTAAGCCCTATACCACCCCCCTGCTGTGAGTGGCTGGCGAGATCAGGTGTTCGCCTAATATAAAAGTCGGCCCCTCCCGCGGCTCGCCTCAGATGCGGTGTGAGTTAGATGAGGGACAGTGCTGTTTATACCGGAGCTGCTGTAGGGAAAGAATTGGTAGTTAGTGTAGGCTTCAAGACCCCCCAAAGGTCCTTATTAGGGCCACTGATAGCTGTGTGTTGGCTGCTGTTAGCAGTGGGATTTTTTTTTTTCTCAAAATCGCCTCTGCAGACCGTTGCACCTGGCATTAGGGACAGAAGTGCTGCATAGGCAGGGAGAGTGTTAGGAGTGAGTGTAGCCTTCAAGAACCTCAACGGTCCTTTCTAGGGCCATATTTAACCGTGTGCAGTACTGTGCTGGCTGCTGTTAGCTGTGCTGCATTTTTTTTGGGCTTCTCAAAATCGCCTCTGCAGAGCATTCCACCCTCCATTGATACTGCAGGGAAAGAATTGTATAGGCAGGGCCACAACACAGTTATTATTCATAGAATATACGCAGTGCTGCCTGTTGGTGGGAAAAAACTGAAAACAAATCTATTTGTCCAGCCTCTGTCCGTCCTAACGCCTGTGGACACGTGTGAGCTGCGTGAAAAACATTGCTAAATCATACGCACCCAGCTACGCTTTACTGCTGGCTTCGCCATTTGCTTTCCTTAATTGGGAAAAAAATACCTGCTCTGCCAGAGTTATAATAACTCTGCTACCCTCACGTTCTGTGACACATAAGCAGGGACACAGCACAGTTATTAAACTTCTCATGTTCATTGAATATACGCAGTGCTGCCTGTTGGTGGGAAAAAACTGAAAACAAATCTATTTGTCCAGCCTCTGTCCGTCCTTACGCCTGTGGAGATGTGTGAGCTGCGTGAAAAACATTGCTAAATCATACGCACCCAGCTACGCTTTACTGCTGGCTTCGCCATTTGCTTTCCTTAATTGGGAAAAAAAATACCTGCTCTGCCAGAGTTATAATAACTCTGCTACCCTCACGTTCTGTGACACATAAGCAGGGACACAGCACAGTTATTAAACTTCTCATGTTCATTGAATATACGCAGTGCTGCCTGTTGGTGGGAAAAAACTGAAAACAAATCTATTTGTCCAGCCTCTGTCCGTCCTTACGCCTGTGGAGACGTGTGAGCTGCGTGAAGAACAGTGCTAAATCATACGCACCCAGCTACGCTTTACTGCTGGCTTCGCCATTTGCTTTCCTTAATTGGGAAAAAAATACCTGCTCTCCAAGAGTTATAATAACTCTGCTACCCTCACGTTCTGTGACACATAAGCAGGGACACAGCACAGTTATTAAACTTAGATAATTCATTCACTAGAGGCAGTGGGGCCTTTCGTTTTCCAAAAAGGGCAAAAATTATATTTGGCCTGCAGTCTTGCGCCAATTTATTTCCTGCCTGTGAAATCAAATCACTGGTAATACAGCATGCTGAGGGGTAGGGGTAGGCCTAGAGGACGTGGACGCGGCCGAGGACGCGGAGGGCCAAGTCAGGGTGTGGGCACAGGCCAAGCTCCTGATCCAGGTGTGTCGCAGCCGACTACTGCGCGATTAGGAGAGAGGCACGTTTCTGGCGTCCCCACATTCATCGCCCAATTAATGGGTCCACGCGGGAGACGGTTATTAGAAAATGAGCAGTGTGAGCAGGTCCTGTCCTGGATGGCAGAAAGTGCTTCGAGCAACCTATCGTCTACCCGCAGTTCTGCGCCGTCCACTGCTGCCAATCCGAATCCTCTGTCTGCTGCTCCTCCTTCCTCCCAGCCTCCTCACTCCACTACAATAACACCTGCTCAGGAGCGGGAGCACTCCCAGGAACTGTTCTCGGGCCCCTGCTTAGATTGGGCAGCAGCGGTTCCTCTCCCACCAGAGGAGTTTATCGTCACTGATGCCCAACCATTCGAAAGTTCCTGGGGTCCGGGGGAAGAGGCTGGGGACTTCCGCCAACTGTCTCAACAACTTTCTGTGGGTCAGGAGGACGATGACGATCAGACACAGTTGTCTTGCAGTGAGGTAGTAGTAAGGGCAGTAAGTCCCAGGGAGCAGCGCACAGAGGATTCGGAGGAAGAGCAGCAGGACGATGAGGTGACTGACCCCACCTGGTGTGCAACGCTTACTCAGGAGGACAGGTCTTCAGAGGGGGAGTCAAGGGCATCAGCAGGGCAGGTTGCAAGAGGCAGTGCGGTGTCCAGGGCCAGGGGTAGAGGCAGGGCCAGACCGAATAATCCACCAAGTGTTTCCCAAAGCGCCCCCTCGCGCCATGCCACCCTGCGGAGGCCGAGGTGCTCTAAGGTCTGGCAGTTTTTCACAGAGACGCCTGACGACCGACGAACAGTGGTGTGCAACCTTTGTCGCGCAAAGCTCAGCCGGGGAGCCAACACCAACAGCCTCACCACCACCACCATGCGCAGACATATGATGGCCAAGCACCCCGCAAGGTGGGACAAAGGCCGTTCACCGCCTCCGGTTTGCACCCCTGCCTCTCCCCCTGTGCCCCAACCTGCCACTGAGATGCAACCCCCCTCTCAGGACACAGGCACTACCGCCTCATGGCCTGCACCCACACCCTCATCTCCGCTGTCCTCGGCCCCATCCAGCAGTGTAGTTCAGCGCACCGTTCAGCCGTCGCTTGCGCAAGTGTTCGAGCGCAAGCGCAAGTACGCCGCCACGCACCCGCACGCTCAAACGTTAACCGTCCGCATAGCAAAATTCATCAGCCTTGAGATGCTGCCGTATAGGGTTGTGGAAACTGAGTCCTTCAAAAGTATCATGGAGGCGGCGGCCCCGCGCTACTCAGTTCCCAGTCGCCACTACTTTTCCCGATGTGCCGTCCCAGCCCTGCACGACCACGTCTCCCGCAACATTGTGCGCGCCCTCACCAACGCGGTTACTGCCACGGTCCACTTAACTACGGACACGTGGACAAGCACAGGCGGGCAGGGCCACTACATCTCCCTGACGGCACATTGGGTGAATTTAGTGGAGGCTGGGACAGAGTCAGAGCCTGGGACCGCTCACGTCCTACCCACCCCCAGAATTGCGGGCCCCAGCTCGGTGCTGGTATCTGCGGAGGTGTATGCTTCCTCCACTAAAGCACCCTCCTCCTCCTCCTCCTCCTCTGTCTCACAATCAAGATGTGTTAGCAGCAGCATGTCGCCAGCAGTCGGTGTCGCGCGGTGTGGCAGCACAGCGGTGGGCAAGCGTCAGCAGGCCGTGCTGAAACTACTCAGCTTAGGCGATAAGAGGCACACGGCCCACGAACTGCTGCAGGGTCTGACACAGCAGACCGACCGCTGGCTTGCGCCGCTGAGCCTCCAACCGGGCATGGTCGTGTGTGACAACGGGCGTAACCTGGTGGCGGCTCTGCAGCTCGGCAGCCTCACGCACGTGCCATGCCTGGCCCACGTCTTTAATTTGGTGGTTCAGCGCTTTCTGAAAAGCTACCCACGCTTGTCAGACCTGCTCGTAAAGGCGCGCCGGCTCTGCGCACATTTCCGCAAGTCCCACACGGACGCTGCCACCCTGCGCACCCTGCAACATCACTTTAAGCTGCCAGTGCACCGACTGCTGTGCGACGTGCCCACACGGTGGAACTCTACGCTCCACATGTTGGCCAGGCTCTATGAACAACGTAGAGCTATAGTCGAATACCAACTCCAACATGGGCGGCGCAGTGGGAGTCAGCCTCCTCAATTCCTTTCAGAAGAGTGGGCCTGGTTGGCAGACATCTGCCATGTCCTTGGTAATTTTGAGGAGTCTACCCAGGTGGTGAGCGGCGATGCTACAATCATTAGCGTCACCATTCCTCTGCTATGCATCTTGAGAAATTCCCTGCAAACCATAAAGGCAGCTGCTTTGCGCTCGGAAACGGGGGCGGGGGAAGACAGTATGCCGCTGGATAGTCAGGGCACCCTCCTGTCTATTTCTCAGCGCGTACAGGAGGAGGAGGAGGAGCATGAGGAGGATGAGGAGGAGGGGGAAGAGACAGCTTGGGCCGCTGCTGACGGTACACCGGCTGATTGCCTGTCATCCTTTCAGCGTGTATGGCCTGAGGAGGAGGAGGAGGAGGATCCTGATAGTGATCTTCCTAGTGAAGACAGCCATGTGTTGCGTACAGGTACCCTGGCACACATGGCTGACTTCATGTTAGGATGCCTTTCTCGTGACCCTCGCGTTGCACGCATTCTGGCCACGACGGATTACTGGGTGTACACACTGCTCGATCCACGGTATAAGGAGAACCTGCCCACTCTGATTCCCGAAGAGGAAAGGGGTTCGAGAGTGTTGCTATACCACAGGACCCTTGCGGACAAGCTGATGGTAAAATTCCCAGCCGACAGCGCTAGTGGCAGAAGGCGCAGTTCCGAGGGCCATGTTGCAGGGGATGTGCGTAGATCGAGCAGCATGTACATCCCAGGCAGTGCAACAGTCTTTAAGGGCCTGGCCAGCTTTATGGCTCCCCACCAAGACTGTGTCACCGCTCCCCAGTCACGGCTGAGTCGGCGGGAGCACTGCAAAAGGATGGTGAGGGAGTACGTAGCGGATCGCACGACCATCCTTGGTGACGCCTCTGCCCCCTACAACTACTGGGTGTCGAAGCTGGACACGTGGCCTGAACTAGCCCTGTATGCCCTTGAGGTGCTTGCTTGTCCTGCGGCTAGCGTCTTGTCGGAAAGGGTGTTTAGTGCGGCTGGGGGAATCATCACAGATAAGCGTAGCCGCTTGTCAACCGACAGTGCCGACAGGCTAACACTCATCAAGATGAACAAAGGCTGGATTTCCCCAGACTTCTGTTCTCCACCAGCGGACAGCAGCGATACGTAAGCAATACGTAGGCTGCACCCGCGGATGGAAGCTACGTTCTCTCTCACCATCCAAAACGGGGACATTTCTGCTTCATCAATCTGTGTCTAATATTCCTCCTCCTCCTCCTCCTGCTCCTCCTCCTGAAACCTCACGTAATCACGCTGAACGGGCAATTTTTCTTAGGGCCACAAGGCTCACTCAAATAATTTTTCAGAACAATTTTTATAAGTTTCAATTAGCTTAAAAGCGTTGGAACTTTAACTTGAACCAATTTTTCGTTACACTGGGCTGCCTCCAGGCCTAGTTACCACTTAAGCCACATTAACCAAAGCGATTCACCTGCCATCTTGGTTGGGCATGGCCAATTTTTACTGAGGTACATTTGTACTGTTGGTACACCAATTTTTTGGGGCCCTCACCTACAGTGTAATCATAGTAATTTCTATGTTCTTCGCCTGCACTCATGGTACAGAAAGGTGTGTGGGGTTGGCCTACACTTTAGCTACATAAATGTCACTTGTGCCTTGGCTATACTAAGGCTACTGAAATGGAACTAAGACTGCGCTCCCGCTATACTGCTGCTTCAGAATTGTTACTGGGGCCTGTCTTGAGTGCTACTATTGCTTACATGGAACGAAGACTGCGCTCCCGCTATACTGCTGCTTCAGAATTGTTACTGGGGCCTGTCTTGAGTGCTACTATTGCTTACATGGAACGAAGACTGCGCTCCCGCTATACTGCTGCTTCAGAATTGTTACTGGGGCCTGTCTTGAGTGCTACTATTGCTTACATGGAACGAAGACTGCGCTCCCGCTATACTGCTGCTTCAGAATTGTTACTGGGGCCTGTCTTGAGTGCTACTATTGCTTACATGGAACGGACACGTGGAGAGGACACGTAGTGCCTCAAAAACATCCCCCTCCTCCTCCAACAGGGAAAACATTGTTGGCAAATGCCTTTGCATTGGTTCGTCTGGTGGCAGTCCAAGAATTTCACCTTTACCGACACTACAAGAGAGCCCCCCCACCATCCCCCCGCCACGGCCCACTTAATCCTGGCCACATTCCGAAAACCAACAAAATACAACCGTGGTACTAGGTCCGCAGTCACCACCACATTACCACCAACGCGGTTACTGTTAAGGTGCATATAACCAGTCTGACTGGGGCATGCAGACACCTTGACAGAATGAATAGTGTGTGGCACATAGGTTCCCCATTGCTATGCCCACGTGTGCAGCTCCTGATGGCGGTGGCACAGGATTCTATTTCTCATTGCTTCTGTACAGCATTGTGGGCTATCGCCCCGCCCCTATTAAAGAGGGTCGCTACCTAGCCGTGCCAATCCTGTGCAGTGTGTGCCTGCGGTCCCTCGTCGTGGCAGACGCACTTCTAAATAGACATGAGGGTGGTGTGGCATAAGGGCAGCTGAAGGCTGCGCAGGGACAGTTTGGTGTGCGCTGTGGGGGGGAGGGGGTGCGGTTGGGCAGCATGTAACTCAGGAGAAGTGTCAGTGGAGTGTCATGCAGGCAGTGATTGTGCTTTGTTGGAGGTAGTGTGTTGCTTAGCAAAGGTATGCCATGCTAATGAGCGCTTTTCAGAAGTAAAAGTTGTTGGGAGGGGGGGGGGCCCACTCTTGCCGCTATTGTGGCTTAATAGTGGGACCTGTGAACTTAGGATGCAGCCCAACATGTAGCCCCTCGCCTGCCCTATCCGTCACTGTGTCATTCCCATCACTTTCCTGAATTGCCCAGATTTTCACACATGAAAACCTTAGCGAGCATCGGCGAAATACAAAAATGTTCTGGTCGCCCATTGACTTCAATGGGGTTCGTTGTTCGAAACGAACCCTCGAGCATCACGGGAAGTTCGTTACGAATAACGAACACCCGAACATTTTGGTGTTCGCTCATCTCTAATCACAAATGAAGACTTTTAAGCAAAATACTTTTTATACTCCAACTTTTTTTTTGTGGCTTCATTTTCAGGGTAACATGGGAGTCGGTTATCAAGGCGAGAAGGGGGAAAAGGTATGTATAATAATAATATAAAATGTTATTGAGAGAGTCTATTGTCAAAGCTTATACAATATTAGTCACAAATTAATGTAAAATGTGGATATAAATCCAATGACTCTACATCTCAAGGGTAACTGGCTATGTAGTTATTCATTATGGAACAGTTATAAGTATCATATCATATGTTTCGGCCTTTGATTACCAACGAATGTTGCAAGAAGTAAATGATGTTGCCAGGTATATACATTCCTGTGGAAAGCATGGTCATTTAATTGATTTGTTCATTGATGTGGAAGAGTCTCCATGATGAGTGTCTGTAAATGGTTGACTCTTGGAAGATTAGACTTGCATTTCAGTTTTTATGATGATTGCAAATGCTTGTACATAGTGATTATCACTATATGCAGTTGGGATCACATATGTGGTAGAATATAGGGGTTATAACCAGAGATGAGCGAGCATGCTCGGATAAAGCCGTTACTCGGGTGAGCATCGCTCTTCTCGAGTAACTGCTTACTGGTCCGAGCAGGCTTGGGGGGACGGCGGGGTGAGCAGGGGGGAGAGAGAGATCTCTCTCACTCTTCCCCCGCCACCCCCCTGAGCCTGCTCGGACCAGTAAGCAGTTAATCGAGAAGAGCGATGCTCGCTCGAGTAACTGATCTATCCGAGCGTGCTCGCTCATCTCTAGTTATAACTGTTGTCCAGTTTATTCTTCTACCCTGTGATCAAAGTATTGTAAGTAAGAAGCAGTATGTGAACCAGTTCACCCATTTAGATTAGCCACATCTAGGAAATTAACCAGTGCAAAGAACAGAAGATGTGCTTCAACTTCAGTATGTCCATATAGAGAAGATAGGTGGGGAAGTTATAAAAGCTGAGTCTGTACTCATGGCCAAGAGTAAGGAACCAGCTGCAGGGGTTTGAAATGTGTAGCTATAGTCTACATTATGTTCTAACTTTTGTTTTTAAACTAATTTGTAAAATACTGCTTTTGTAACTTCACCAATGTTACAACTGACTAGGCCTACACAGAAACCACAAGGACTGGGATCGGTTGGGAGACATGGTACATACCAAGGCAACTGATAAGGAAGGGCAAAGGGTATACCCTTGCTCTTAAAGTGGCCAAACATGCCTAAAAAACTGAGCACCCACCCTGAAAGAGGTGACTCCATGACAGGAACCTAGGGACTTCCTTGTAATGACCCTAGATAGTATTTGGGAGTGAGGGGCAAGCTGCAGAATTGGACTGACTTGGGTAAACCCACCGGCATGCAGGGTATACTTGATAACAGGCAGAAGAGGAACAGATCATACTAGAAGAAAGGTGGACAAATCAACGCAGACCAAAGACGAAACAGTACACTGACCAAACTATAAGGGGCAAAATACCACACAGCAACATAACAAACCAGAAATACAATTATATAACCAGTGCCCCATGACAGGAGGAGCTGGAATAAGAACCCCCTAACAGTCACTGAGAGGCTAGCTGAACTATCATTCGCCTCAGCCAGCATCAAATCACAGCAATTGAAAGCACATCCTGTGGTCAGGCCCTGACACCGTGACGTCATGCCATACCCATGCCTGCGGCTGGAGATCTGTGCCGCCCACACCATGAGAACCAAGGGCTGAACACCGTTTTTTCCTATATATTTAAAGTATTATACCACTTTTCTTGATTCAGCCAATACAATGAGCAAAATCGACTTGGATTGTAGCTGTGTTGTCTTGTTTTCTTGTGCACATTTGGTTTGTGATTCTAGGTCTAGGAACTATTAGGGGTTGATCCAGGGAACAGTCTGATTGCCATTAGGGAGTCGGGAAGGACTTTTTTCCCCAAAAGGGCTAATTGGCTTCTGCTCTTGGTTTTTATTGCCTTCCTCTGGATCAACAAAACAGGAGGATAGACAGGCTGGACTGGATGGACATTGTCTTCATTCAGCCTTACGAACTATGTTACTATGTTACTATGTAGGTCATCCTTGATAAAACTGTGGTGCAGCTTTACATGTTATTTACTACATATTATACATTTAATACATATACTGTACATTATTTACTTTACGCATTATTACATACTAGGATTCTTAATATAACACAATTACACATTTCATCTACTTTTATACAGGGAGACACTGGTCGTCCGGGTGTTCCAGGATCTCCGGCATCAAGTGGAATGGAGTTCTCGACATTTCTGAAAGGCATCCCTGGAGATACAGTGTGTATACGTTTTATGTTTATCTGTTGCATAAATATTCACACAAGAATGGTAGGAGGAGGGATAAAATATGGAATGAACAGGCGGCATTCTACCCATCCAAGCGAATGTTCTCGGTTATACCTTCCATAAGCTCTTTAAACAACTAATTCTAAATATTAATTTGCACTAAGTGTTAAAATTATCCTACGCCTCATCAATAAAATTGCACTTGAATAAGCAGAAACTCCCAATTATCTGGGCTTCATGTGAATGATCCTGGTAGATCATATTTCTTGGATTATATTCTATGTACAGTAGACTTTTCACATGGTCAACTAGGATTCTGCAGCTATAGTGGCATGGACTTACAGCAAAAAACTTCATTCGAATTCCGTTTCTCTCCAAGTCATTCCTTGGAGGTTGAAGAGGCATGCCATGTGTGATGTCAGTTGGATAACTTTTCAATAGTGAATAGAGATGAGGCATACTCGCTAAGGCACATTAATCGAGCGAGTAGTGCCTTAGCCAAGTATCTCCTCGCTCGTCTCTAAAGATTCAGGGGCCGGCGCGGGTGACAGGTGAGTTGCGGCGGGGAGCGGGGGTGGGAGAGGGAGAGAGAGATCTCCCCTCCGTTCCTCCCTGCTCTTCCCCGCCGCTCCCCGCCCCCCGCCGGCCCCCGAATCTTTAGAGACGAGCGGGGAGATACTCGGCTAAGGCACTACTCGCTCGAGTAATGTGCCTTAGCGAGTATACTCGCTCATCTCTAATAGTGAACTAAGCAACACCAATTCCTGTTGAATGGGTCACTGTTTAGTAATTTAGGTTACAGAGTTTGGTATCTGGTACCTATATCGTGACACCGTTTTTTACATGATATTTCAGTTTTATTATTTTTAATAAAATCTATTCTTTGTTTCCTCATAGGGTGATTTTGGTCCTCCTGGACTTCCTGGAATTCCTGGACTACCGGGTCCTCCAGTAAGTTGTCACTTTGTCTTTTGATATTAGGATTTTTATAGCTTTGTGAAATTGCTGAACCCTCACTGATCCCCTCCGAGAACGAGAGTCCCATGTGCCCCTCTCCTGCTCACTGCTAAATAACTGCACCTCCTGCAGTGAGGAGAAGATTGAATGGAGTGCTGGTCGCTCCATTCATCTTTGGTGGAACTGCAGGAAATAGTCAAGCACTTGAATTTGGCTATTTCTATGAGTCCCATTAAAAGGAATGGAGCGACTAGGCTACTACTACGCCATTTAATCTGATGGCACCACAGGTGGGTGCAGTGAGCTCACAGTTAGGAGAAGAAGATGAGTCTCCAATCTTCAGGATCGATGGGGGTCTCAGAGGTGAGACCCTCACTGATCAGACTTTTATCACCTATCTTATGAATAGGTGATAAGTCTATTGCAGTACAACCCCTTTAAGTTAGGCTTTACTCACTTTTTTTTATCTTTTCTATCCTTTTAACATAGTGTAACCCTCCACATTTGTAAACCAAGCATGGTTCTCATCCAGCCCACTATATCATAAATGTATTCCTAGTCACCTTCTTACTTTCCTGGCTAACTCCAGCCTCCGCTAAATTTTCACTAATCCCTGCTGTATCACTCAAGCTGACCCCATTTTTGTATAGCCACCCTCCCACAAATCCTACTTTAAAAGCTGATCCAGTTGTCTAACCATTCTTTCCCCAGCACTGCTGCATCCTCCCCATTAAGGTGCAGTCCATCTGTAATGTAAAGCCTGTGGCCAACAGAAGAGTCGGCCCATGCACTTAAATCTTCCTTCCTACACCACTTCCTAATTTGCTCATTTATCTCCCTAATGTATCTTTTTTTTTCTTTTGTAGGGGTTTAGAGGACAGGGAGAGAAAGGAGAAAAAGGTATTCCCGGGCTTCCTGGACAAAGGGTGAGTTACTTCCAATTTGATGTTTAAACTGTTTTATTGGTATTTAGGTAACATAGTCATACAACGTATGGGGCAAAGAATTATCTCGCTACCCACGAATACAACACCCGTACTGATTGTTCACAGCACATCGGGTATCCATATATGATGAAATATCAGTCAAGTAATTGTGAGCTGTTTAGGACTGAAAACTTACGAGGAAGCCCTTAAGGAACCCCCAGTTGCTCATATAACAGATAATAACACAAATATTGTATCCATAGCAACTGCAATCTTATGTTTGTCAGTATAGCATTAGAAAATATAACGTTACAAACATTTGTTGATATTTAATCTCTTTATAAAGAGAGAAGAAAAAAAAGGGGCGAAAAGAGAAGGGGAGAGTAAGGAAAGATGGAGGCGAGAGGTTTCAGGCAGGGGCGTAACTATAGGAGATGCTGTTGCACCTACGCCCATGAGCCTTAGGGGGCCCATAAGGCCTCTCTTCTCCATATAGAGAGCCCAGTACTGTGACTAAACCATTATAGTTGGGAGACCCATTACAAATTTTGCATTGGGGCCCAGGAGCTTCAAGTTACACCTCTTGTTTCAAGAGAAGGGGTAGTAAAAAAGAGGTGGGGGGATAAAACGTATCCTGTCTGGTCTTACTTCCAATTTTAGTGTGCCAGTTATCAGATAAATACATATAGAATAAGAAATGTTAAGTATAATGTACATTGTATAAATGATTTATCGCTGTCCCACAAAAAATTAAAGACATTTTTATTATGTTTGAATAGCATGAAAAGAACATAAATTAGTGTGCTTAATATAGACCATACAGTGGTGCTTTGTGGTAATGCCTGTACATGTGTGTCCTATAGGAATGCCCATATAGAATTGCTGTAGGGCAAATTGTAAGACCCCTTCACTGTACTGTTTGTCTCATAGTTATGCCATAATGTATCCCATAATTTTGTCATAATGAATTGTACAATTTTATGCAGTTGCGTATGCTTCTAAATGTCTTTTACCCTTTTCCTGCCCAAGATATATCACCTATGTCCTAGTAGCCAAGAGCATAAGACATAGTCCTTGCTTCAAATGGCTATATTTCAAGCTTTATTACGGATAGAGTTTTGATTTTGGTCTTGTTTTAATGCTAAAATTCCTGGAAATACTACAACTGTCAACAGCCTGTTAAGACAGCTGCAATCAGCAGGTTGTGTGCTTTCTCAAAGTATATAGGGTTTAGGTGTGCACTTACTTTTCAGGATGTGTAATTCCTTTATTTCATAGGTTGATACAAAACAAATCCAATTTCCAACTAGATTTTTGGCCTTTCCAGTTCTTGTGGTTTTATGAATATATGTGCAAGCGGACATACACCTAAGTGATCTATATGAACTCTATACATGTTGAACTTTTCTTATTAGGAGATATAGTACAACTAATTTTCTGCTTGGATGATACTTTTAGTCACTATTATGAAGTTTTAAGTATTTTTATGAAAAATTATTGTTTTGGCACAAAGTTGCATGAAGGTGTCTGTGTATATACAGTGGCATTCTACAGTAGAAGGTGTCTATTTTTAGAAAATATATGGGCATCGGGATTTAGCATTAAAAAAAAAAGTGAAAATTGTCCTGTCCACGGAAGATGCAAAATGTCCAAAATGCCTAGCAGCAAAAGTGTTAATCGGTGAAATTAATGCAAACCATGTGTTGCGTCCTCCGGACCTGCAACCACAATAACACAAAACAAAGGGCACAAGTGTGCAAAAGAAACATAACACTATGGGGAATACTCTCCCTATAGTCCCCTAACCCGGGAGGGGGCCCTGCCCACTCGGCGGACCGATCGCTCTGACAAGTGCAAGCCCGCACGGGTGCCTGGGCCACTAACAATTTCTATCAGGGAGCCCTAGCACAAAATAAAGGCGAAACAGAAAACAAAACAAAACAGAAAAGAACTTAGCTAGCCTGGAGAGCTTCCGCCGAGATGTGTTGCTCCGTCGCTGTCCCAACTGCAACTGAAGTGATTGACCAGCACAGGAGATAGTGCTGGCACTGTTTAAGTAGTAGCCAGGCTATTCAGCACCAGGTGCTTACTGACATTACTCCTGCTGCTACCACACCCCTCAGCTCACGGAGAAGCAAGGGCACACCCAAAACCTGGTCTGGCCTGCAAGCAAGTTGCAGGCCTCAGCACGGCTGCAACACCATGTTAGTGCCATGGTGCCAATGTTGTAGGAATGAATCTATAAATCAAGACTGATTATAGATTCTGTTTGAGATTAAAAATTAAACAGATTTGTCTGAAGATCTTCAGCACTGTGGAGACTTAGTAATGCCATGTATGAAACTTGAAATAATTCCCATTGCACATACATAGTACTTTTCATTCAATTCATTCTCAATTCTGTGCAAACAACTACAACTTCTAAAGAGGCATAACAGATTAGAGAGACCAACAGAACATCCATCAGCTAAAAGATAACCACCTTTCCCTCATTCAGTAGTTTCATAAATGTTATTGCTTCTTTTAGGGCTTTCCTGGGCAAGATGGTCTTAATGGATTTCCGGGTACCAAGGTACTTGCACAAATCATTGGTGATATGAATATAACCAGTGGGGAAATGAAACAGTGCTTTTTTATTCTTGGTAGGCGCCACAAAAATGTGTCATTTTTCAGAGAACCGTAAACAGCTGGTGATTAGTGGTGAGCGAACTTCTGAAAACGTCTGATTAGCCGGTTCGCTAAACTTCTGCAAAACTTTCTGTTTGTTCCGAATTAGTTTGAACCGAAATGGAAGTTTACCAAACGCTGAAAACTGGTGCATAACACTGTCTAATAGCCATAGAACCCTGTACAACACTCTCAGAATGGCGCTTAGTATTATACACTAGTGTTCAGGACTAGTGATGGGCAAACAGAACCCTGTTTCAAGTTGAACTTTGCTAAAGACTCAAATTAGGTTTGTGCCGAACTGACCTTTTAGCAAAGTTCAACCTGAAATTGGGTTCTACTGGTTTGGTTTGCTCAACACTACTGGTGGTGTATTGATATGAACAACAGAATATGAGTGGATGTAAAGTTAAGTTTTCCATTGGTGCAGAACAGCACAGGAGTAGGCATTGGGGTAACCAGCTGTCCAGAAATTCCCGGACAGTCCATCAAAGTAGGGGACTTTTTTGCAGCGTTTGTAAAAAAATTCCAAATTCCAAGCATTCGGGAAAAAAAGAATCTGAGCTGAGGAGACCGCTATCATGTGAAGGGTCTTGAAGAATTGAAATAGGACTTTAAAGGGGTTGTGCTAAAGTATAGGGCAGTGGTGGCGAACCTACAGCATGCATGCCAAAGGCGACACGCAGAGCCCTCCCTGCTGGCACGCGCCGCCGTTGGCTGCTCCCC
This sequence comes from Eleutherodactylus coqui, assembly GCF_035609145.1. Lineage (NCBI taxonomy): Eukaryota > Metazoa > Chordata > Amphibia > Anura > Eleutherodactylidae > Eleutherodactylus > Eleutherodactylus coqui. Next base: position 111,735,504 of record NC_089846.1, on the reverse strand, counting down.
TGTCGGCATTCACTCAATGTCACTGTGCAGCCAGAATCCTCCTCCCCTGACGTCTCCTCTTAGGTTCCGCGAGAGCAGGAGGAGGAGGCATCCGGCAGCACACTGACGTCACAGTGTGCACCTAGGATCATTGCTGAGTAGCAACACCGAGCAGAGGAGGAGTGGAGCTTCCACGGGGAGGAGGGGGTAAGTATGTGCTTCTCAGGGGAAAGGAATAGGGGGGGTCGCTGTGGGATGTCACTACTATACTGGGGGCCACTGTGGGATGTCACTAATATACTGGGGGCCGCTGTGGAATGTCACTAATATACTGGGGGCCGCTGTGGGGGGATCACTATCATACAGGGGGCCACTGTTGAGTGTCACTATTATACTGGGGGCTGCTGTGGGGTGTCGCTATCATACTGCGGGCCGCTGTGGGGTGTCATTATCATATTGGGGGCCGCTATGGGGGGGTGTCACTATTACTGCTGGGGGGGTCACTATTATCGCTGAGGTAACTGGGGGGTTCACTATTATCGCTGGGACCGCTGGGGGGGTCACTATTACCACTAGGGTATGTTTCCATGTGGCGGTAATGGGCAGGGCTGTTTCAAAATAGACATCGTGCAGATTTTGTCTGCTTTTTGGATGCGGAAATGCTGCAGAATTTTCCACAGAAATTTCCGCTGAGGACATTCTGCAGTATTTCTGACATGTTGGCACTTTGCGATAAATAAGTGGGTTTTGGGCTGCAGTTTAGGCACTCGGTCTCTAAAAGGTTCGCCATCACATAGAGAATCATTTTATGATCAGTGGATTTCCAACCACTGGGACCCCCACCAATCCCAAGAATGGAGGTTCAGTTGGTCCCTGAGTGAATGGAGCAGAGGTCACACAGGTGCGCCACTGCTCCATTCACTTCAGTGACAGTGCTGGGGATTCCCGAGTTCTAGCTCCTTGGCAATCTCTGTTCCATTCACTCGAAGACTGACCAAATCCCCTTTCTCGAAATCACTGGGGGTCCCAGCGTCTGAACCCCTGTGGATAGGGATAACTTTATAACTTGGCACAACCCATTTAATATGGATCTTTTAGCCACCAGTTAGCTTGCCAAGATGCTGGAATAAGATAAATATTAGAGATGAGCGAACGTACTCGTTTCGAGTAATTACTCGATCGAGCACCGCGATTTTCGAGTACTTCAGTACTCGGGTGAAAAGATTCGGGGGGCGCCAGGGGGCGAGGGGAAGCGTGGCGGCGCGGGGGGTAGCAGCAGGGAACAGGGGGGAGCCCTCTCTCTCTCCCTCTACCCCCCACTCCCCGCTGCAACCCCCCACTCACCCACGGCGCCCCCCGAATCTTTTCGCCCGAGTACGGAAGTACTCGAAAATCGCGGTACTCGGGCAAAAAAGGGGCGTGGCCGAGTACGCTCGCTCATCTCTAATAAATATAGAGTCCACTAAAATTACTTGAAGAACTGAAAACCGTGTTGTATGGAAACAGTTAAAAAACAAGATGATGGAGAAATGGTTATATGTACGGAATAATGCAACATTCTACTAAAACTGTTATAGTCCTATAAGTGTAATTTTGAAAAGATAATGAAGTAAAATAGAATTATAGACGGGAATTGGTATCGCATGTCTGCCAGTTTTATATGCCAACTAAATTTTCAAGATAACCACAAAACATTCCACATCCTCAATACCATGCTAAACATCTATCTATAAGGTCATCTCATGTATCTAGGATGAAGTACTCATATGCTTGTGTTACCACAGGGTCCGTTTGGTCTTCCTGGTCCTCCTGGACCTGAAGGTTTCAAAGGAGTCAAGGTAATAACATCCTACTATTATTATTTCTCCTCTTCATACTTTCAGGATAGTTTATGGTGCCATGAATCAGGTGACACTTGTCAAGAATTGCGCATAGAGGCGAATTTATTAAAGGGGTTGACATTCCATATGCCAGAACTGCACTGCAGTGAGATGCATGCTTCTGAATAAATTTGGTGCATCTTTGGCTGTCCATGCAGCAGACAATGAAATCTATGACAGCCACAGATGTGGCAAGCACCACCATAGCGGGGGACACCTATGCTAGGGGTGTAATATGCCATCTAAGGATGAGCGAGTATACTCGCTAAGGCACTACTCGTCCGAGTAATGTGCTTTAGACGAGTATCTCCCTGCTCGTCCTTAAAGATTCGGGGGCCGCCGCGGAGCAGGGAGCTGCGGGGGAGAGCGGGGAGGAACAGAGGGGAGATCTCTCTCTCCCTCTCTCCCGCCCGCTCTCCCCTGCTCCCCGCCGTGACTCACCTGTCAGCCGCGGCGGTCCCCGAATCTTTATGGACGAGCAGGGAGATACTCGTCTAAAGCACATTACTCGGACGAGTAGTGCCTTAGCGAGTATACTCGCTCATCCTTAATGCCATCCATTCCGAGTGAATGGCAACAGACATGTTATACAAAGAGCATAGATTTTATGGCGCACCAAAACTCATGGTTGATGTCGCTACATTTCTATAAGCTGATGAATGCTAGTGCTATAATGTATGGCAATTTTTAATGTAAATCTATAGGGCCTTCCCCTTCCACTGAACCCAACACACTTTTTTTGAAAAGTGTCCACAATGGCATAAAATTGAAAAAAGTTGCAAACTTTAGAACAAAAAATGCATGTTCCAAAAAGTGTTCATAAAACTGACGCGAATCATATACCGGTAGTAAAATATATGCCATAGTGTGAATATCTTTATTTAATTATTTGTGCTCATGTTACTTATGAAAGTCAGAGCCATTACCCAGTTGTCTTTGTTTTAGGGTGAACAAGGAGACATTGGTTTTCAAGGAAGTCCAGTATATGTTAATAATGGCGGTGTAGCTATTCCAGGTAATACAGTTCTGTGCGTTTTTCACTGAGGTTCTTACGTCAAAATGGCCTCACCTGATAACAAGGCTAGAAAATTCAGTTTGCAGACACTGAAGCTGCTTCCTGCTCCCTCCCTTATTTTGTAGCTGCTCCCCACAGCTAATTTTGAATACTAGTATACATATATTGGAAGGTGTTACACTTCATGTTCTGATGCTTTGTCAGATGCCTTGAGAGTAATACTGAAGACTATAACACTGTTAGCAACATATTTTGTAGCATTTTTGCATTTACTACAGTTCTCTAGCATCTATGGTCCCAAAGTTAACCCACTACATGATAGCTTTCTAATACCGTGTTTCCCTGAAATATAAGACAGGGTCTTATATTCATTTTTGCTCCAAAATATTTCTTTTTTACATGCATGTATATTTACCTGGGCACCATTTAAAAATCATGCTAGGGCTTATTTTCAGGGTAGGTCTTAGTTTCAGGGAAACGGGCTATTGACTGTTGTTCAAACGGTCACCGACTTTTCAAAGAACTAATGCGTATGTAATAGCTCATGTGATAACTAGCAAAACTGGTATTTACTTTAATCACCTAAAATAATGTTTTTATGTAAAAAAAGACAACAAATCCCTCTAAAGCTCTGGCCACTGGGGGTCTCCTTTTCTTCCAATTTGCTGTCCACTGCCTGTTGTCAAGCAATGCCTGTCTCTAGTAACAGAGATAACAGAACAGGTAATAGAGCAGAGTGATGACTCCTGCTGCCCATAGATGGAAAAGGGGGGAGAAAGTAGAGACACACACAGATGTGCTGCTAGAGCCAAAGGCGAGTTATTTACTATTTGTTCACATCTGCACTCCTCATCACTTCTCTAGCTTTGTCCCTGATTATGCTATTTCTCTGTGTGTGTTACAAACAGTTAGGGAGCAGAATCTACAGCTTTCTCTGTGCACACTGTGTAGAACATAGCATAATAGCCAGACTCTCTCCACCAGGTCAGCGAGAACTGAGAATTACTAATACAGCCTGCAGAGGTGGAAAATAGGAAAAATGCAGAAGATAAACCATATAATGGCCAGAAATAGTGTTATTCCTCATGTTAACACATGGCAACTTGTTCTGAAAAGTGACCTGAAAAGTCAGGTACACTTTAAGGGGAAAAGAATCTTCATTTCGGTTTAATTATCTTCAATGTCTTCCTACATAGACAACTGACTTTCTTATATACTTCATGTTAGGTCTTCCTGGAGATGCAGGTCTTCCTGGATTCGAAGGTATGCCAGGGGATGATGGAGTCAGTGGTCCACCTGGTCCTCCCGGTTCACCTGGGTTTCCAGCATTTGGAAGAGGTTAGAAATGTCTAGACACTGTAGTAGCTATGTTTGTATCCTCTTGTGTCTTATTCTATTTTTTTCTCCTTCAGTCAGTAATTTGCTTTCTTTCATTTGCATATTCTTTCATGTGTTTAAATGCAAACATGTTTGAACCATCCCGCTTATAGTTTGCTTTCCATTAAGAAAACCTCTTATCTCAAAACAGTCATCTCAGAGATCAGTTATCAGTCAAGATCTTGAAACCCTAGGCATTCTCAATGTTGCCAAATGAATGTTGGCTCATGTTATACATGGGCCAAATTCACAAATACAGAAGCTGAAGGAGGATCTGCCCATCATGAAGTCCAAATGTCCTAATGTGCACAGAGTTTGCCTTTGTGAGACTGAAGTGTGTGGTTTGTGTTGTGCATTGGCGTGGTGGTAACTGACATAGCTGAAGGCAGGGTACATATTTTTTTTTAAAAACAAACTTTTCTTAAATGCAGTTAATTTGGCTTTGTATTTCCTTATAGGAGGGTATTTCATACTGGAGCCTTATGTAGTTCTAACCAAACTTTCACACAATATATAGAGTTTTCAGAAGGGCAAAGCACTTGAACCACACTTGCACCAGTACATCTCTGTTATGTACTAAAGCACCGTAGGTGCCAATGTCTGCACATAGTACAGACCGCCTCTCTCATCTATCTGTAATTTTGGAGCTCGTGGACTAACAGGCTGTTCACACTTAGCCCACTGCTGCTGTGACACAGCTCTTAATATCTTATATTGGGTCTATCTTGGGGGCAGTTCTGGGCAATGACACACCATTCGCATCTTCACCCACGTCACTGGGAAAGGCAGAACCTCATTTTAGCAGTCTCGCATGACGCTACAACAAGATGCAGAAATTAGGTCCTTGGACCCCTGTGTGCGCAAGACCCCTGTCGCCATGTCACGACCACCATACGATGAAATGGATGGTCGTGGCTCTGGAAATGGGGCACTCAACGCATGCCTTAATTGTAGAAATCTGTAAAAACCCAATCTAGGGATTTAAAGGGGTTGTCCCGCGCCGAAACGGGTTTTTTTTTTTTTCAACCCCCCCCCCGTTCGGCGCGAGACAACCCCGATGCAGGGAGGTAAAGAAAGCTCACCGGAGCGCTTACCTGAATCCCCGCGCTCCGGTGACTTCTCTACTCACCGCTGAAGATGGCCTCTTCCTCCGTGGACCGCAGCTCTTCTGTGCGGTCCACTGCCGATTCCAGCCTCCTGATTGGCTGGAATCGGCACGTGACGGGGCGGAGCTACACGGAGCTACACGGAGCCCCATAGAAGACTGCAGAAGACCCGGACTGCGCAAGCGCGGCTAATTTGGCCATCGGAGGGCGAAAATTAGTCGGCACCATGGAGACGAGGACGCCAGCAACGGAACAGGTAAGTATAAAACTTTTTATAACTTCTGCATGGCTCATAATTAATGCACAATGTACATTACAAAGTGCATTATTATGGCCATGCAGAAGTGTACAGACCCACTTGCTGCCTCGGGACAACCCCTGTTGTCTGTTGTAATTGTTCAGAGGAAACGAGGATCCCATTCATGAATAGATGCTCTAAGTAGGTCACCTCATAATCAATCCAGTACCTCACATCAGGAAGATTCAAAAGGGGCTTTCAACAGTGGCCCCCTTGTACCCTTTTACCTGTCGACCCACTTTCCACATTGGAGCGGCCAGTTTATGTATAGGTATCTATTGCCCAGCTTATAGATCGGGGCATTTCGGGGCATTTCAACACCACCCAGAGGGATATCTCTGACAAAAGGTACATCAGGTGGTGCTCACTGTTTGCTAGAGGGCTGTCCAAGAGCAAATATCTTAACTGACCCACCACATAATAAAGTTAAAATCAGATAGTGTCATGCCTGCCATCTTTTAAGGGCGTTGCAGGGTTTCTAACTTTAGGCATTCCAACTGTTGGCACGTGCCTTCCCCCACACAAAAGAGGACAGTAAGGAATTGACTATGTTAAAAAAACGTTTGCACTACTATAGTGTCTCTATAGTGTGCTCCAAGCTATACAGAAATTTTGGAAGCACAATCATTGTGATGAATTTCATTCTCCTCCCAACCAACAGAGGTAAGGAACTCCATGCTTTAAATTTACCTTTAAGAAAGTTGAGTAATGTGGTAATATTTAGGTCATACTTATGAGTATAGTCTCTAGAGACATGCACACCTAAGTACCTGAAGCTGGAAATCATACCAAGATGATATCTCTTCACCTATAGACCATCCTTTTACCTGCAAGGGCATAAAGGTGGACATTTACCAGTTTATATACAAGCCAGAAAAGCGTCCAAATAACTGAATAGTTTACGGAAGGAATTTTCATGGGTCAGATAGGAATAGAATCATATCGTCCACATATAGACCAATGCCGTCTTCCCTACACCCAATGCTAACACCCAAATAATTAGGGTCAAAACTATTAAAATTTTTACAAAATTATGGCCAGGTGGATCTGTCCATGATAAGGCATCTACTTAAAAGTTCTACCACTGTTAATTCACAGCGTTCCAGGACCAATTTATAGCCATGTACCTGCTGACCCTGGATTGTTGGACCTTTATATAGATCCTGTACTTCAAGCCTGATCACTGCCCCCTGGAGTTTTGGAGAGGGTGTCAATTAGAACTCTGAAAAGTGGCAACCAGGACAACTGCCATTACAGCTCTCACACGGGTGGACACCCATCATTTCAAGACTTTTGCAGTGAAACATCACTCTCACTAAGCCAGTTTGCAATTCTGGACTATAGGAACGCTAGATTAAAACGCCTTTCCAAAGTGGGAAGACATCTACATTAGTATCCACACAACTAAAATGCTGACTCGAATTACCAGAATGGGATGTGATGGTGGGGATCTCTGGTATACGGCACATTGGGGATAAATGCTTCAATCTACTCTTCTGCTCTATATGTATAGATTGTGATACCACACGATGGGAAGAAAATGGCATGCTTACTCTTCAGGATGTGTAAATGCTCCAAGTTCAGTCATTCTTATGGTGTTTTTAGTTATTACATATTTTATAATGTTGATTTCTACCTTCTTCAGGTTTTCCTGGTGTTCCAGGGTTTCAAGGTATTCCAGGGTTTAAGGGGGAAAAAGGAGACCCTGGAAGACTAAGTTATGGACAAAAAGGAGTCCCAGGAAGAGATGGTCCAACAGGGCCACCTGGCCCCCCAGGACCACCAGGACCCCCAGGTACCATCTGTTTACTATGCCATTATTACCAATAATTGTAATCTTGCAGAATATCCTAATGACAAGCGACGCAAAGTGATGCTGCCTTTTCAAATTAGTTGATCCCTTGTTTTGCTAACAGTATATTTAGTTGGTCCAGTATTTTTAAGGAGCAACTGAACAGAATGAATATGACGTTTATGTCACACAGCCATTTGATAACTCTTATGCTAGGTAAAGCATTCTTCACTTTAGGTGAGATGTCTCATTGACCCTTCTAGTCTCTGTAATGTCTCTATGTTGTGAGCAGTTCACTGTAGCAGAAGTGCCATTAGCACAAAGCAGGCATGGTTCTTATTCTTAACCCCAATGTTGACGGCCAATACCAATTTTTACTAACTTTACTTATGGGCTTTAAACTTGCACATACATCTTTTTAAGCCAGTCACTTGACCAAGTACTGACAGCCAGGCTCCTGCTCTAATTGCCAGGAAAGGAGAAACCTCAGATCCTGTCAGTTTAACCCTTTACATGCTACAATCAGTAGCGCTGCAGAATAAGTTGGCGCTATACAAATAAACATTATTATTATTATAGCAACTGCAGCATGTTAGCAGATGTCATGGGGAATTGGGCTCTCTCTGTCATCCATCGGCACCCTGCCATGCGATCGCAAGGTACCAATAGGTTCCCATAGCAGCCATGTAACTCAGTCTATTAGACCCCACCTCCAAGGAGTCTAATAGGCTGCTGTCATAGGCTTAGTATAATGCAGTACATAAGTACTGCAGTGTACTATCCTAGCGATTGAACAATCACATCTTCAAGTTCCTATAGGGGGGTAAATAATTGTGGCAAAAAAATACAATAAAGTTTAATTTAAAGTAGTAGAAAACCCCATTTTAAATAGATAAAATTTCTTTTTTTTAAAAAAAAAAGCTAAGTATTATGGGTACTACTGCGTTTGTAATGACCCTAACAATTAAGATATTTTGTTATTTATCTGGCACAATAAACATCATAAAAATAATTTTTAAAAAAGTTATGGCAAAATTGCTATTTTTTTTTTGGTTTGCCTCTCACGAAATGTAATAATAAGCAATCCAAAAGACATATATTACTCAAAATGGTGCCAATAGAAACTACAACTGTTTCTGCAAGACCTCGCAGAGCTCCAGTGTCAGAAAAATGAAGATTCTATGAGCCTTAGAATACAATGATGTAGATTCAATTGTTTTTCTTTAAAAAAAGTGTTTTTATTGTGCCGAAGTAGTAAAAAAAAACAAAAAAAACTCGATGTTACAGTAATTGCACTGATCCAGATAAGAACATTATCATGCCGTAAAAACAAAACCCCAAAACAATGGCAGAATTTCCGGATATTTTTTTCACCTCCCCCTCAAAAAAACCTAACAAAGGTCATACAACACATTAAATGTACCCCAGAGCGGTGCGATTAGAATGTCGAACTTGTCCCCATTAAAACGAGCCCTCGTCTGGCTATGTCAATGAGTTATGGCGTTTCAAATGCTGTGCTAATCGTCATACAGCACCTCCATTGATTTCAATGGGGCTTCGCAGACCTGCGCTCGAACGCAGTGTTTCTGACACCGTGATTTTCGATCGCTGTCTGCTCTGTTTTTGCACGTTTTAGCGCTCATTAACGCAATCATCACCCATCACAATGATGGGGTGCGTTTAAAATCACTGTCAAACACTGTGACATGTGTTAAAAAAAAACGCTGCTCGAAATTGCAGTAAAATGCTCCAATTTTGACCTCAGCGTTTCGTGAACGCGTGTGAGAGCGGCCGTAGGGTTGTAAAAGGACAATTCTCTGTTCTTATATTGATCGTTTATAGCTTGCAATGCAGTCTTAGATTTTGACTTGCGGCTGCATATTGATATTTGCGTATGGTTTGGTTATAGCGCAGTAAACGTAGAAGAGGAGGAAGATCAGCATGTTGGCTGCACACTTAGGCTGCCGTCACGAGACGCACAAATACCAACCCCATTCTTTTTGATGGGGTCATACACATGAGCGATGTTTTCTTGTATTACACCACGATGCAATACGGGAAACAAATCGCGGCATGCCCTATCTTTCTACATGCTCTGGCATCGCAGCGCCCATTGTTTTCAACATCGCACCACGTGCTAGCTGCACACAATGCGAGGTCTCCCTTTGAAAACAATGGCAGAGGATTGCACGGCGGAGGATCGCGACTTTCCCGAAGTGCTGCGAGGCTGTTTTGACATAAAAACCTCCTCGCATCCACACGGAATTCACATGTTGGCGAGCGTGATATGGAGCCATGATTCACGGCCCATATCGCAGTCGTACAGTTACTCTTATTGTTCTTGTTAGCGAATGAAATTGTGTGAATGAACCTGCAGTAAACATACTTGTTTGTAAAAGAAATAAACACAATTTTGCTTTTTTTTGCTTCTTATTCGTTTTCATTTAGGTTTTGGTGCAGGACGACTCGGGAGTGGTGAGCCGGGAGTACCGGGAGAAAAAGGATTGCCAGGGCCACCAGGAACTATTGGATCCAAAGGATTTAAAGGTGCCATTTTATTTAGCTTATCTTACACCTTACAATATTGTAATGAAATTCATCCAGCCCGTCTGCCTAAAGGTGGTCAGACTAGTTGTCCTATATGTAGAGTCTTTGGGTGTTCTGGTCTTCTTTCTTGCCCCTTCAATGGTGGTTGGATTTGCCTGCAAGGAGAAGAGTAAGAGCCAAGAGGATACCAAACCAAAGGAAGAATATTTGTGTAATAGCAAATTAAGAGTCAATTTGTTGTGTTTTTCTTCTATCTCTCTACAGTATTTATGAAGTAGTAATAGAAAGCCGGTCCCAGGACGGCGACTGTAATCTACATGTATACATGTGGCCCACCCTGTAGATGCAATAGCGATAATGAGTGTTGAGTAGCTACATAATATGTACACATGGGGACAGAGTTGATAACAAACCATACCATATTGGGCTAAGATGTGTGTGTGTATATATATATATTAGATTGTCTCTGGAGAAATACTTTATATTAACCTATTAAGGACCAGGCACGGTAAATATATGGCGCCTGGTCCTGAGCCCATAATAAAATTACGGCGGTGCTTTAAGCCTTCTGTCTCTGCAATCAATTAGAGGCAGGACGGGTTATCAGCTATTAGTAACAGCTGATAACCCAGAGGAGAAGGCAGAAGGGTTTTTTAACCCTTTCTGCCTTTTCCTTCCCCAAGTACACAGTGCTCAATGAGCGCTGTGTACTAGAAAGTGAAAGTGAAGGGTGTCTTCCACTACGGGATGCGGGGGGGGGGGGGGTCACATGACCACCGGGGTTCCCTGCTACAGCAGAGCCGGAGGGTCATAGTAGACCCTGGCCAGCTCTGCCAGTGACTGTTGTCACTACAGGGGTTGTTTCCACTGTAACTGGGGCTCCTATGATGCCCCAGCTACAATGGGAAAGTGTCAAACAAAAAAAAAAAAAATGAATGTCCCCCAGAGGTCTTATATGAGATCATGGGGGACACAGATATTAAAAAACATAATTACATACATAAGTAAATAAAAATTACAGAATAAAACAGCAGTATATACATAAGAAAGAAGATAACCCAAAGCTGACGCCAGCCAAAACAGTCGCCGTATGCGCCCTGTAATCCAAAACTATACATATTATATATCAAAATGTCTGAAACAAATCGGGGAACCCCTTCCTGTACTTTATTTTAGCATAAATATACAAAATTTTAAAAAACTAACTGTAAATGTTTTAAAAAAATCTTTTTTTTAGCATTTGACCCCCTATAAATCTAAAAAACGGGAAAAAAAAGTCAGTGAAAAAGATATTTTAAAAAATTACCCTATATGTCATGGAAAAAAAAACACACTAGAAATATTTTTGGTAGCTAAAGGAAACAAAATAGGGCGGTAAAACCACCACATGAGTAAAATCCCTAAAAAGTGCCTGGTCCTTAAGGTTAAAAACAGCCTGGTCCTTAAGGGGTAATGATACTATACCAAAACCATTTCTGTGCAGGACTGTCATGAGCTTTTATGTTTTCCTTTTTTTAGGATCTTTTGGTGACTGTGCATGTGGCGGTGGTATTAATGGCAATGGAAGAGTTGGAGACCCCGGACCTGCAGGCCCACCGGGTAGTGATGGATTTCCTGGATTTGAAGGGCAGCCTGGCGATCCCGGTAGACGAGGATCAGAAGGAGCACGAGGACCCCCTGTAAGCAGTTTTCCTATAATGTGACTAATCAAGGGTAAACGAGGTTTTCTGTTTTATAAAAATGTAAGTAAGAAATTACTAACTTATAAAATGACTATTACTTCTTGAAAATCCTAGTACACTGTTTATTATTCACCTAGACAGCAGAACCCTTCAAGGGCTTTTCCTTGACCTAAACATTGATGGCCATTAACGTTTGGAATAGGTCACTAATGTCTGATTGGTGGGGGTTTAAATCAGCAGAATGAATAGGCCGCTTCCCTCCTGCACAGATGGCTATACCTGTTAAGGCTACTTTTTCCGAAAATCAGACGGAAATAGGACTCATTCATTTGACTGGATGTATGCAGATGTTTTTCGCCCTTACCATTTTGATTAGAATTTATTTTGTATAATGACAATATTTGTTTTCTTACCCTTAGGGTTCCCCAGGTCAATCTGGTGCTCCAGGACTAAAGGGCGGAAAGGGAGATCCAATCTTTCCCTCTGGCAGAGGTGCACGTGGAGACCCAGGATCTGTTGGGCTTAGAGGTGCCCCCGGACCTCAAGGAAACCCAGGAAGAGATGGATTGCCGGGGTTTTCTGGTCGAAAAGGCGCACCTGTAAGGTTTCATGGGACTGTGATGCTATTGGAACATACATTAGCTAAATACATGTATAAACCACGTTCCTTAGAATGATTGGAATTTGCATTATAGTGCTTGGTGGAGCCATATACAGTTAACATAACTTAGTTGAACCAGCTGATTATAGAGGATTGGCCAAGGATTCAATGTGTGTGGCATCCTACGAATTCTCCCCGATGGCAGATGTTAGGCTAAAGAGGGATCAGGCATGTTGGATTTCAACCTGCCGTTCCTTTGTTCTCATGGAAAATAAGTGCTGCTAGAGGCAACAGGTTGCAGATTATTCCCTTCTCTCCGTTGAAATAAGCATGCATGCTCAACGAAGCATCTACTGCATGGTTAAGGTTAAGTAGGGAAAAATAGCTGTTGTCGATCAGAGACAATTATGTCATGTGTATGGTCATAGCTGTCAAAATTCACTATCAAGAAGACCATCTAGTCTGAGGGCTCAGTCACACGGGCACCGATCCACCTGTGTTCCTGCACGATACAACCGCTGCACTGCAGGTGCGGACGACTCTCTGCACCGGCCAACAGAAAGAACACATGGCCGGCAATGGAGCTGGTCATGCAGAGAGTTGTCCGCGGCCATCTTATGATGTAGGAACACGGGCGGATCGTCGCCCGCGTGACTGAGCCCTGACTGTAAAATGTGTTTGTTGCTCTTGTGCTGTTTTTAGTATTTTTACAATTAAAAATCAGTATCTTTGAACACCTAATGGTTTACATTAGAGAAAAATTACCTTCGATTTTACCTTTACTGTTTAATGAAATCACAGTATGGCCAAAGGCAGTGTCAAAATATCTAAACTCAATCCCTGGGGACACCCCTAAAACATCACTTTTAATAAATAATGCGTATAAAAATGGGCTAATAGGACGAACAAGACGAACAAAATACAAAAAAAATATACAAAAAGCACAGAAATGGTCCAGGTTACTAGCAATCCCAGATCATCTGCTACTCATAAGAGGACTCATAGGGGACAGCAATGACCAAAAACAGCTGAAAAACAACAGTAAATATAGCTTGATAACTCTGATGAAGTGCAATGCCACGGGGTCAACTAGTAACCTGGTCTGTTTTTGCATTTTTTTGTATTTTGTACGTCTTATCAACCCATTTTTATATGCATTATTTGCATATTTTTTTATGGGTGTCCCCAGTGATTACCTTTACCGTACACAAGCAGGAAGACTGTTATAAGTATCCACTACCTAGTAGGTCATAAGGACAACCCCTTTCATGATATGTTTAGCATCTCAGACCTTGCCCCATTTATGTTACCAGTCCACCAACGTGTACACATAGGCTTGTATGATGGGTGTATGAATATCTTTAGTTCTTGTTTTACATTTCAATATCCAGGGTGAAGGTGGAAATGGCAATCCTGGGGAGAAGGGTTATCCAGGACAACCTGGTCAAAAGGGAAGTCGTGGCGCAAGTGGTTTTCCAGGGGACGGCCTTCCAGGTTTACCTGGTTCTCGTGGGTTTCCTGGTGACCCCGGTTTACCAGGATTGGATGGACGACCTGGTGAGCCTGGACCTGCTGGTATGTATATGGGAAAGCACTTATTTCACAACTATATAGAGTTTTTTAAGCAGTATTTAAGAATTATTTCAAGGAAAGATATTAGTGGTAACTGTCAGTATGAATTGTGGTGTTACTATATTCCTATTGCTCTACTTAAGGGTGCGTTCACATGTCACTGATTTGCTACAGATTTTGTTGAAGATTTGTTGCAGATCTGCAGCAGATTTCACCCTTTCAATTTGAATTTAAATTGAATGCACCCCAAGACAATTACTGTATTTTCATAGATTTTCAGAAACATTACATTTTTAACATAGTATGTAAGGCCGAAAAAACACATATATCCATCTAGTTTAGCCTAGTACTACCCCCAATGTTGATCCAGAGGAAGGCAAAAAAAACAAAACAACAGATCCCCAAAAATTAAGTGGGAGTCGCCAACGAAATCTGGAAGTAAAAGAAACGCCATTGGCCGTCATTATTTTAGATTCTAGGTAGATATACATTGTTAAAAATCAACTTGGACAATAAAAAATAACTGTAGCCAACCTTAGTTTTAAAAAATAACCCATCCTAACTCACTTTACTGGAATAGCAGCATTAGGGCCCCTTCACATTTGCGCTGTAGACAGTGCGCTTTTGCGCACGTTTTTTGTGCATATGGGCCTAAACACATGAAGGTGTTTTTCTCCCCTTATGCAGGCGTGATAATCATGGCCGCCTAACAGAACAAAACAAGACCACTGATTTGAATGGTTTTGTTTTCATTAGTGTTAATTGTACGGGCGAGGAAGGATAGGACTTGCCCTATCTTTTCTGCATGTAGTTAATACTAAGGGTGACTACCCGCTACAGTTTTTTTTCACTGCGAAATTCGCAGCGGTTTTTTTTTTGCAGGGGTCTATGGGAGTTGTAATGTTAAAATCGTGATCGCTCAAAATTGCAATTTACTGCGAAATCGCAATTTTGCGCGATCGCGATGTTAACATTACAAGTCCTATAGACCCCTGCAAAAAAAAAAAAACGCTGCGAATTTCGCAGTGAAGAAAAACTGTAGCGGGTAGTCACCCTTAGTGCGGGAAAGATAGGCAAGGACCTATCCTCTCGCCATTTCTTTCAAACCCCTGTGCTATGGCGCGGAGCTTGAACGGCCAGAGAGAAAAAAAAGCTAATTCAGGCGCAACTACACTCTGTGCTGGCGAGCGTAGTTGAGCATACGGCTGTCTGAAACCGCCCTATAAGGGTGACTACCCACTACAGTTTTTTTTTCACTGCGAAATTCGCAGCGTTTTCTTTCTGCAGGGGTCTGTGGGATTTGTAATGTTAAAATCGCGATCGCGCAAAATCACGAAATCAATGGGTTCTATTATCTGTGTAATGTGCGCGAAAACATCCTCATGTGAAGAGGCCCTTAAACTGTGGTAAGTGCTTGCAGAACCGTCTATGTCATTCGAACATATGCACAGAGCACAGCTGTGTGCATGGGACTCGTCTAGCAGTACAGTAGTCCCTATGGTTCTATGCTACATACCCTGTGGTGTATTTCTGTGAAGGCGGAATATGGCACAATTTTTTCCTCGGATGTCCTATAAACACGAGAGATTAAAAAAAATGCAATACAAAATTGTGGCATTCAGAGGTACAGCATAGCTCCATAGACGTCTATGGGCCATAATAGAGCCCTGTCCAGATGAAAACCTACTGCTATGTAGCATTCTAAAATGTATGTATTAAACAACAAAGTGCAAATATTTCAAAAATATCGAGCAAATGATTAACTATAATCAATGTGATATGTAATCACATAAATGATCTTGTGTTTTATATGCTTTTTAACCTCTTCCTTTCCAGTGCATCTCCATCGCTCAGATATGAACAGTTGCTGTTCTGTCACTTTGTGAATCATTTCCCTGATGTCTTTGTATGATGTTTGCTGAAAGTATTATTTCAGATGCTGTATGGTGATAGATGTGAGCGCCGCTGAACTTGGGAATCCTTTCCAACATACCCGGTGCTCTCGGAGGGTCGCTCTGGTCTATGCTTCTCAAACTTGCATATTTTAATAAAAAACGTTTTGACCTATTCTTCCTGCTTTTGCTTGTTTAATAAATTATATTCATTTTTCTGCTTTTGCATATTTAACTTGTGAAATCAGCCAAATATATTCACTATAATAATGATGTGTTACTAAAGAGTTAATTATTGATCGCTGACTCCAAACTGATATGTAGTCAAGTTGTGTTAGAGGCGCAAAGACAAATCCATGTCAGTAATGAGAAAATGAGGGCTTCTACCCACTAGCGTTTGTTTTTTTTTAACGCTGCGATATCGCTGCGTTTTGTTTTTAAAGGGGCTTTCTAATGTTAAAATCGCATCGCACAAAAATTGCAAGTTGCGATTTTTGTGCGATGCGATTTTAACATTAGAAAGACCCAGCAGCGTCATGTTTGAGTAGACAGGTCAGCTGACTCGGTAGGCTCAGGTGTTCTCATTTAACCCTGCGAAATCGGGCATGTCGCATTTTTTTCCCCGCACTTAAAATGCATGCGTAAAAAAAAAAAAGAAAAAAAAGGGGGTCTAGTCGCTCCACATTCAGATTTTGCGGCCGCAGATGTGCCCGTGTGAGGCCGCCCTAAGGGTTAAAACCAGAGATGAGCGAGTATACTCGCTAAGGCACATTACTCGAGCGAGTAGTGCCTTAGCCAAGTATCTCCCCGCTCGTCTCTAAAGATTCGGGGGCCGGCGGGGGCGGGGAGCGGCAGGGGAGAGCGGGGAGGAAAGGAGGGGAGATCTCTCTCTCCCTCTCTCCCCCCGCTCCCTGCCGCAACTCACCTGTCACCCGCGCCGGCCCACGCATCTTTAAAGACGAGCGGGGAGATACTCGGCTAAGGCACTACTCGCTCGAGTAATGTGCCTTAGCGAGTATACTTGCTTATCTCTAATTAAAACCCAAAGCTTCAATCTTGGGGAAATGCATAAGAAATGCTACAATCCTATACAGATATTTTAACTCAAGGCATCATCATATAGAAACGTGAATATATTTGCGCTGCTGAAAGCTTTCTCTCTTGACGGATCTTCTGGCCTACTGTATTTCTAACCTGTCCTCCTTTGCTTAACTGGTATAGGTGACTGCTGCTGCGGGGACAATGTTGGTAATGGAGACTTAGTCACAGAGGGAGGTGAGAGGAGAGATCCCAGAGGTTGGCGATAAAGACAGCTGTGAGATCCACTTGATCTCCCGCTGCTGCTTAGAACCTCTGGATTTGCATGCATGTTACATCCGGTCATTCAATCCACAGCTTGGTAGACATTGTGAGGAATGTTTCTACACAGTGATGAGCAACCATGTATCCAACCGGCCCGAATCTGACTCCAGTCAGTCATTCCATGAATGCTTTGTGATTGATGAATGGTGTGATAGCCTGCTTTTAGCCTTCTGTTCACAGTGGTTGCTCACTACTGCCACAGGCTTCATGTTGTGACAACGTTTCATCCTGCTTGCTAACTCCTACTAAAGTCATTTGTTTTCATTTTATTTGTAACGTCACGATGGGACTTAATGATTGTTCACTTTTCGTGGTCCAATGATAACTAATGTAGCACTTACAATGACTTATATAGAGGCAACAATCGAATATTGCAATATCGCTCAGTTCAATGTAAATGCTTTGCACCAATTTCCGTAAGCAATTGTAGAAAATGAGACTTTTGGTTACATTTGCAGAATGCTGCTTTATGACTCCAGACTGTTGGGCGCAGTCAAAGTTTAGTTTGAAATAGACTCGTTAGTGTTGAGGATTACTTTACAATGTACAAATTAGGAAAGGAGGACAGAACACAATTGTTTTGCAATAAAATGATGGGTTGATTGAAGCTTCAATGTAACAGTAGTCAAAGCAGCAACCTTTTCTATGAATAGCGTCCTTTATGAGGATATTTGTAGATATGAGTCAGAACCGCCGTTGCCATTGGAGCTGCATCTACTCTCATTTCATTACTAGTGAGAGTGCCTCTACAAATGCACAATTATCTGAAGAGGCCTAAAGGCGATGAACACCTTTACAGTGATTTGGTTTAAATCGTAGACCTACTTCCTAAATGTAGCACTAAGCAATAGAGATGAGCGAGCACGCTCGGTTAAGGCAGACTCGAGCATGCATCGCTCTTCTCGAGTAACTGCATACTTGTCCGAGAAAATTCGGGGAGGAGGAAGGGGCGGCAGGGTGGAGCAGGGGGTTATGGGGGGGGGGGGGGGGAGAGAGAGATCTCTCTCACTCCCTCCCCCTCGCCGCCCCCCGAATTTTCTCGGAGGAGTATTTGCTCGCTCGAGTAACTGCCTTAACTGAGGGTGCTCGCTTATCTCTATTAATCAATCTTCTAAATAGCTTTCTTTGAATATTCCCTACCATTTCTGTGCAAATCTTCACATACATGGAACCTTCTCTTAGGCTGCCTTCACACTGGTGAGGAAATCGTGCAAGATTTGTGCATTGCGAGGTGCACAAATATGGAACCCATTCTTCAGAATGGGTTCATTCACATTAGTGATGTTTTCCTGCTATGTAGGAAACACATAGCAGCATGCCCTATCTCTCTGAGAGATCAATCATTGTTTTCAATGGGGCTGGTAGCAGCATTGCTGGCCCCATTGAAAGCAATGGGAGAACTCTGTAATCCTCTGCCACAGCTGTGACAGACACACCGGGGGACTCCCTTCATCCCTGCAGTGATGCAAAGGTGTTTTCACATGTTGGCAAGTGATTCACGGCCCGATATCACATTCGCCAGTGTGAAGGAGCCCTTAGTGTTAGGGTCATTGATTGAATGATGAATGATAATTTGCTCGCTTATCATTCATTGTTCATTCTATGCAGGCATAAAAATCGTTGTTCGGCATTTAGTAGTCGTTCCATGTAAAGATTAATCTTTCGGTCATTCGCAAACCATTCCCAGGCATTCCCAAACTGCCCCAACAGACCAACGATGGAATGAACCAGCTATGACCAAAAAATAAGGAAACCATTTAAATGATTATCTTCACATGTAAACGGACGACTTTTGAAAGCAAACTACTCTTTCACTCGGTTCGAGAATTAATTTCTCCATGTAAAAGGACCCAAACAGATAGCAATAGGGACAGGGAGGAGGTACATTACAGATTAGAACGTGGAGAGAGAGTAAAGCATCCAGTTCTTCAGGGAGGGCAGATCACACAGGCTGTATTGTATCAAAGTGTAGATTGGTAGAAGAGCATACATTGCAGACTGCAGGGGGAGGGAGGAATCACACAGGCTCTGTATGTGTAGAGATAATGGTGAGTTCCTACATCAGACTTTACAGAGGAAGGGAAATCACATACTTCTCAGGGCTATAGAAGGGGATAGTGGTACAGGGATGAAGCTGTGCTTATACATGAGAGCTACTGAAGACTGCAGCATCCTGGAAGCACATAGCTCACATTCATCACGTATTACTGGATGCGTAAAATATGCCCAAATGAAAAAATTCTGAAATTAGGAATATGTGGGCGTCATTTCAGGGGACTGAAAATGAATAAAGGAATGAAAATTACGGTCTGAGGCCTCATTCACACAAAGAGCTACATGCGCAAAAATCATGTGCGTAAAGAACTCGTGGCTATTAGAACAAATGGTTTCTTATGGGAACATTCAGATGGTTTTTGCATGTCTAAAATTCCTTTATCTGAACGTTCCCATAGGAAACCATTGGTTCTAATAGCCGCAAGTTTTTTAGCCTTGTGAATTTTGCGCGCGTAGGTCCCCGTGTGAATGAGGCCTCAGACTGAAACTCAGTGCAATGTTTTCTTTAAGCCTTTCCAATCCACTGTCTGACATCTTCCAACATTTTGATTGTAGCCTGTACAGCTCCGATGTCGGAAGACGTCCGGCAGGGTATTCTTACTGTAAATGACTGGCCGCTCTGTTATCAGGGGCCTTTCTGCCATGTCACATACTGCAGTACTGGCTCTAGCCAGCAGATGGCGCCATTGTAAATTGACAGAAAGAGAAATCCCCCTAGGAAACCCAGAATCCAAAATTGGATTGCAAAGGGTTAACTCAAGGCGTTCATAGCTGTTCAAGTGCATTAACTTTTAGATTTAAAGTATATATGCAATTTTTATCCAAAACAATCCTAAACTATGGGTGGCAATATACTATTTCCGTGTATAGGTTCACTATAAAGTAGCTACTAAACCTAAAAGTAAACAGATTTGCAGTATACCTACAATAGCTTTTGAGCTTTACTTGACTAGGAGAAGATGCTCCTTCACTGCTGTTACAATCCAATTAGGGGAGGGATAGCTCCAGAGTACACGGCTGTGCGAGAACCAAATGAAGTATTGCATTACTAAGTCATTGATTAGTTCAATATTGAACAGTGTTACATTCGCTCCATTGCAGTTACAGACATTATTGCTAAGCAATGGGACATTAGATTGTCAGGTTTATAGCCAGGAAGGTTGTATGTACACTTATTGGCACTTTTGCATCACTTGGGATTCATTCACTGGTCATTTTGATATAAATTCATTATCATAATCATCCATAATGTTTGACCTTTTTTAAATCACAGCTTTAACCCACATTACAGCAGCTTATGCATCAACCATCCAATGCACGTCCATTGTTTTCATCTGCCTCCTACGTTTGGTTGTAGCATGCTGATATATTGTCATTTGTCTGAAATTAATTGATTTGTGTTCTGCTAGGCACGACCTTGCCATGTGTAATTGCTGGAGAAGTTGGAGATCCAGGAATTCCTGGCAGCCCTGGACGTCCAGGTATTTCAATTTTTTTTTTATTTATGGATACTGATACAGTGGTGTCTTGGGTTATGAGTTTAATTTTTTCCGTGATGGAGCTCTTAACCCAAAACACTCATAAGTCAAATCAATTTTCCCCATTGAAATGAATGGAAAAGCCATTAATCCGTTCCGGATTGCGAAGCTCTTCCACTGATTTCAATTGGGATGGCGTTGCCCCATTGAAAGCAATTGGACGCCGCTCCTCGCAGTAATTTTCAGGGAAGGACTTTAAATATAAGCCCTTCCCTGAAAATTATCTCTAGCTGTAATACTGTAAATACTCACCTGTCTGCCGGGGCTCAGGCGCGTCCAGCCGCTGCTTGTTCTCCCTGCACTGCTCTGAAGCTTTTCAGCGGGCAGGGATTAAAAATGCAGGGAGATTAAGCGGAAGCTAGACACGCCTGAGCCCCGGCAGTGGCAGACAGGTGAGAATATATTTTTTACTACAGCTAGGGAAGATTTTCAGGGAAGGGCTTATATTTAAAGCACTTCCTCAAAAATCAGTGCAAGGGTTGCGGGCAGGCCATTGCTTTCAATGGGGCCACCGGCAGCAGCGGCGGCTCCCTTGAGAGCAAGGCTCTAAACCCAAGTTTTTGCTCTTAAATCAGAGCAAAAATTCAGGAGAGAGCCTGCTCTCAAGTCAAAAAGCTTGTAATCTGAGACACTGTTAACCCAAGGCATCACTGTATATATTTCTTAAGTAACTATGGATTGATTTTTTTATCGAGTGTTTTTTTTTTTTATAAGAAGATAATTAATGAACTTGAATTTTCTGTTGCTTAGGTCCTAAGGGTGAAAATGGATTCCCAGGAGCTCCTGCACCACGTGGCTTTGATGGTGCCAAGGGACAACAAGGTAGTCCAGGATTTGGTGGATTTCCAGGACCTCCAGGTATGAGCCAAGTATCCATTTCATTTAGAGATTGATAAGTAATGTAATTTATTTCTTAAAGGTGTGCTTAATTTGTTTTTCAGGTTTTACCGGACCCCGTGGGAATGGAGGACCTATTGGATTTCCTGGCTTGGATGGTATTGATGGACTACCAGGAAACCCAGGAATCCCTGGTTTGCCTGGTTTTAAAGGAGAACGTGGTGAAGTTTTGGGTGCCGAACCTGGTGCTCCTGGTGAGCCTGGAAGACCAGGTGTCATAGGAGATAGAGGAATTAGAGGGGATCCTGGTTTTGATGGACAGAAAGGTAATTAGAAAGTGCGTTTTAATGTAATTTGTGAAATTTAGATACATACATTGCAAGGTGGCCGTGTGCATTAAAGTTTAGATGTCCGGTCAATAGCACGGACTGGGCTGCTATATCAAGCACTATAACTACATGGCCATACCCGGTAAACAATGAAGAGGCAAGCAGCACTTGACCAGTGGAGCTACGATTTTTCCTCTGCGAGCTGTAATAGGGCAGACGCTTAGCTCCGCCCATGTCCTGCCCTTGTCCATAGCCATCAATGGGAGGAGGTGGGACGGATCGGTGCTTAGCTCCACCCCCACTGTACGTCCTTGACTGCATTAAACACTTTAACCAGCATTCAATATAGTTTTTCTTTTCTTGAGAAGACCAACTGCTTAGAAATTCATTTTTTTTCTGTAGTTTTGGGTGGTTGTCTCACTATATTTGCTTCTAATGCTGAGTTTGCTTTTGGTTTCTGTCTAATAGGTTTAGATGGAAGCCCAGGACTGGTGGGTGTTAAAGGGGAAAAAGGTAATCCAGGATTTCCTGGCAGACCGGGTCCCAGAGGAATACCTGGATTCGGAGGTGCAGCTGGTACTATAGGACAACGAGGTCCTGTGGGAGATCCTGGATTTCCCGGATCACCAGGTATGTGAACAAAAAGTTAGAAAAGATGTCCTGAATGTTGTACAAGGTTTTAAAATTCAACTATGATCAGGCTGTTAGAAATGTAAAAAGACTTCTATGGCACCACTAATCATAATTGGAAAACTTAAGTTGTGATGTGCTTGGATAATAAAGTTTATATCCGTATCTCAGGTGAAATAATGGAATGGCTTGGTAAGTAAACCAGTCAGTCCAAAGACTTGTTCAAATGTGACTTGTAGAATGATTCTTTTATTTAATGTATTTGCTATTATTATTCACTTATTATAGTTTAGGTGACATAAGTGTAATCTGAGAAATAATAGTTACCTTCAGAGCAACATAAAAGACAAACATCAAATATCAAAAATTGGAAAAGCAGCAGATCTCTGGATAACGAGTGACAACAATTCATTGGAAAACCAGTTGTGTAATGGTTGCATTGGTTCTACCAATCAAGAAGGCAGCCTATGTAGTGCAAGCAGAAGTAAGCAGAGCAGTAGCAAATAGCTCACAGCATACGGGAGGCCGTAAATAATAATGCAAGGAAACCGACTTCACGTGATAAGAGAAGTCAGGCATACTTAAGAACAGCATAACATTACTTAATCTGTGAAATACCATTGTGGTGGGCGAGATATATGTAAATGTTATAACATAGCTACATAGTCTGGACAAAATGCAAATGTTAAGCTTTCTCAGTATGACAGGGATGAGAGTGCTAGTTAAGACATAGTAGCATGGTTTGTAAGACTACATTTAGATGGAACAGTTACATAGTATGTTAGGCTGAAGGGAGACAATGTCCATCTGGTTCAGCCACCCCTTGTCCAATGTCCATCTGGTTCAGCCACCTCTGGTTCCACCTCCCCTTGTTGATCCAGAGAAAGGCAAAAAACCCAATGAGGCAGAAGCCAATTTAGCCTATTTTGGGGGGAAAAATTCCTTCCCGACTCCATAGTAGCAGTCAGAATAATCCCTGGATCAACGTTTGAAAGTTCCTGCCTGACTCCAAGACCCGGTTGTTGGTCAAAAAATCGTTCAACCAAGCCAAAGTGAGTGATAACCAATTAGTCTAAACACGAGTCAATGACTGAACGCCCAACGATAATCGTGCGCTTCTTGTTCAGTTTCTGCAGGCATAAGAATCATCATTGGCTTGTTCGCTTATCGTCCGGTTTAAATAGCAATTGTTCGGTCCCTCTATTCACCTGTACAGGGACTGAACAATTCTCTTTGAACAAGCCATATTCTGTAAATCCATATTGAGAATGGTATTGGTTGGTGGACACTCTCATGGTAAGAATGATTGCATACCGAAGGCCTGTTAGTACATGGACGTTTCAAGTTCCGTCTTTTGTCTCCTCTCCTGTTTGTCTGAATTTCTGCTTCTGATTTGTAATGATTGTCTAACTCTGATCACTAACCAAAACTCAATCAGATGGCTAAACGCTAATCAAGTTCAGGTACATCCTACTCTACTTACGTGTTATGTTCCATTCCCTTTCTTCCATTGGGTGCTCTCATAGAGAAAATGATTCACTTGTTTTGTTGTTATCTCTCAGCTGGCGATTTCCATTTCATCGTGTGCTATCTTTCATACATTTTGTCTGTTTTTCCTTTATCATGCTTTTATTCCAAATATCACCAATCCTCCATATTTTGATGTCATTCTCTATGGTTTCGGCTTCTTCACATAGGCTGCCAAGGTGAGAAAGTGCTCTCTAGCAAAAAAGCAGATGGACTAACAGCCTAGCTTTTGATGCTGCAGGCATTGACCATACGTGACACCCCTTATTTTATAAACCACTTTACAAGAACCATTGTGCTCATCTGATACAAAAACCATAATGACCGAGAGTTTATTGGGACCTATGAAAATAAACATTCATCATGTAATGCCTGATATGGAAAACTTCCTGTTCTGAAGCAAAGCAGTATTTCATACTTTGGGTCCAAGATCATCAGGTACCTATCTCAGCACATCTTGGCATATTGGCAGGCTCATGGATTGCATTAGGAAGGAAAACTGTGAAAGTTGGAAATTTTTTGTTGAGCCTCGTGTGGCGCAGAGTGTAAGCTCTTGCCTATGACTTGAAGGTTGCAAGTTTGATCCCGGCATGATTCAGGTAGCCGGCTCAAGGTTGACTCAGCCTTCCATCCTTCCGAGGTCGGTAAAATGAGAACCCAGCTTGGTGGGAGGTAATAATTACCTGAAAGCGCTGCGGAATAAGTTGGTGCTATACAAATACCAAGATTTTTTTTGTATATGCTTCTTGCAGTAGACATTTAAATTATTTTAGATGTTAATGTCCCTGCGTGATGTCATGCACCCATAATGGTGCTCAAAAGAGTGATTAATCCATTCTTTCCTTTTCTTAAAGGGCCACTCTGCCAAAAACACATTTTGCCTGCCCCCCTCACTTGATTGCCTGTCACACTTTGGACGCCTCCTATGCATATTACAGTCACTTCTGTGTAGTACGCCCCCCATAGGATACTTATCAGCCACGATCTTAATGATGAGAGTTTCATTTTCACATCTATCCCATGATGCATCAGCACAGCATTAACTAAAGGCTGTAGCATTTCTGCCTGCTGGGGGACAGTTTAATTATCATTAGCTTCTATATTACCCTAAATAAGCTACAGACCATAAGTATACAGTCAGGAAGATGAGCTCTGATCTCCTATATTATAGCTGTGTGACAGGAGATGTGTGATCACCATCAGTAACTGTGATAGGAGTGTCCGTGTCTCCCTCTAAGTAGTTTGTGTGGTAGATCCATGCAACAGTATAACAAAGACTGAGAATTTGACTAGTAACTGAATACATAACCCCAAGTAAATCTGAGTAGGTCTGAATTCAGATCACCATAGTATGTCAGGAGGATGAACTGTGATCTCCTCTATTATAACTGTGTGACAGGAGCTGTGTGATCACCATCAGTAACTTTCTGTGATAAACTCCATGCAAAGCACCACACAGACTGAGAATTTGACTAGAAAATGAATACATAGCCCAGAGGAGATCTGAGCTGGTCAGGACTGATATCACATGACTATCTAGGAGTTTCAGATGGAAAGGAATAACTAACCAAGGCAACATTAGCTCACTTATATACAATGGCAGATTAAGGAGACCATGGGCCTGCGGCTTTTCTCACAACTTGGCCCCCCCCCCCCCCCAGTAGAATATGCTCTAGTAAAACATAGAATATGCAGCCACAGCAATACCCATTTGGCATGGATCTGCCCCAGATTTAACCCCTTAAATTGTGCAGATCCGTCCACCTCAACACCCGTACCATCTAGTGTGGGTTTTGTGCAGATTTGCTGTGGATTTTTCCCCTGTGTAATATGCACAGCAAATCTGCCATGCATGAACTTACCTCCTCCCCAAATAATTAT
This sequence comes from Eleutherodactylus coqui, assembly GCF_035609145.1. NCBI lineage: Eukaryota > Metazoa > Chordata > Amphibia > Anura > Eleutherodactylidae > Eleutherodactylus > Eleutherodactylus coqui. The sequence continues at coordinate 111,709,604 of NC_089846.1, read as the reverse complement.
ATATATTCTGTAGGACAACTTTTTATAATGTGGTGGGCTTAGATACAGTGGCTCAACTTTAGTATAAAGTATAACTATAAATAATCATTAACATATAATGCACTGACATACAGGCTCTACATAGGTTCGTGCACACATAGAGGAAATTGGTGTGGATTGTCCACAATGGAAAATCCCACACAAAATCTCAATCAATTCTCCATCAAAGAATACAACAAAATCTGCCCCATTTTTGTGGAATTTGGGTGTGGATCCAAAGCTGATTTCACTCTTTCAATTCAAAGGGGTAAAATGAGCTGTGGATCTGCACTAAAATCTGCATCAAAATCCACACAAAAGGATTTCGATGCGACCTTTGATGCAGAACTGACATGGATTTTGTAACGGATTTTCCACAACTGTAAATCCTCACCAATTTCCACTACGTGAAAACGTACCCTAATAGTGTTTACAGTGCAGTTACCTCCAGTGATCACAGGTTATGTTGTCTTCGTTTAGAGGCACCCGTATTCGGTTTTCTTCTCTCTGGGCTTACAGATTTTATATTCCCTTATGAAAAGAATCCACTCTGCAGTCTATTGAATGTCATGAGATGCAGATTTAACACGGAATTGGTATGCATTCCACGTCAAAATCAGCTGCAAAAATCTATCTGTGAACATACCCTAAGAGATAAGCTGGTCATCAGAACACATCACAGAAATGAGGGGCAGAACTAGACTTCAGCTATAGCAGTCACCTTTTCTGGATGCTAACGATGTTTCCTAGTACTTATATACCCCCCAGTATGTGCAATAGAGCCAAGTGAACAGTTGAATGAACAATAATATAAAGCATGTATCAACACTAGTAATGTAACAAAGTTGCAAAACTAGAAACTCACCAGTAGGCGGTGATGGAGACAAATGGTGATGGTTATCATATGGTGATGGTATCTGTTAATGAAGCAGATGGGGATGGTGAAGAGATAATGACAACTAACAGTAAATTACACTAACTCTAGCTTTCTCTAAGTCTTCCACGAATCTGAATCTGACCTTAACACCAGACACCACTAGCCCTGAATATCCCTAATTGAAACCCAATCTTAAACTCTGAACCTGACAAACAATAAGAGGGCACTGAGACCCAGAGACAAGAAAACCAAACTGAGCAGAGCTGAACTATGAATGAAGACAAGAACAGATACAAACAGGGAAAAAGCTGACAAGGGTAAGGACTAGAGATGAGCGAACCTACTCGGCCACGCCCCTTTTCCGCCCGAGCGCCGCGATTTTCGAGTACCTCCGTACTCGGGTGAAAAGATTCGGGGGGCGCCGTGGGTGAGTGGGGGGTTGCAGCGGGGAGTGGGGGGGGGAGGGAGATAGAGAGGGCTCCCCCCTGTTCCCCGCTGCTACCCCCCGCTCTGCCACGCCTCCTCCCGCCCCCCGGCACCCCCCGAATCTTTTCACTCGAGTACGGAGGTACTCGAAAATCGCGGTGCTCGATCGAGTAATTACTCGAAACGAGTATATTCGCTCATCTCTAGTAAGGACTGAACTAGACAACCACAGGAACAAGACAACACCCACATGCAAAAAGCTAGACTGGAAACAAGATGCTAGAAGTGAGCAAGGAGAACTGGATGAAAAAAGCACATCGCTTATGCTATAACCAGCAACACACTTCTATAGCCATGAATATTTAGAGGAACTATCATGTCCTCACGTCAGCTGCATGCCTTTGTAGCAGTGGCCCTGCTGTCTCCAACAATGTTCCTCCCCCCCCCCCCCCCCCCCCCCCCACTCTCTCCTGCCTCCCATACAGGCTCTTCTTAGTTTCAGTGTGATTGTGTCAAGTGGGTAGTTTTTACTGCTCACTGTAAATCAAGTCTGACATCACCCATTGGCAGTGGGGACTGCATCACCCCGTAGCAGTGGGGACTGCCCACTTTGACACATTCACTGCTCTGAAAACCAAAACTAAGAAGAGCCTTTAAGGAGGAAGGGGGTATGGGAGGAAGAAGATAGACATTTTTGGAGTTAGCAGGGCCACGGCTGCAAACTATGTAACCGACTCTGTTGACATATGGACATAATAGGTCCTTTTTAAAGAGAGGTCAGCCAATAAGTAACTCCTCACCATTTGAGCCTGAACTGCAGTAGTGTGGTGAGTTGACTTACTCCAATTGATCAGTTGTGCGACAGTTGCGTTTCAACTGCCCCGACAACAAACAAAACAGTAGATGACAATATTGCAGGAGAATTCCTGCAGTTCATAACAATCTAGCAGATTTAGACCATTTTCTACTGATTGTCTGATTTTTTCTCATGATACAGATTAATGCAAAAAATGAGACAAGACAACTGAGTAACACATGGGTTTGACACATTGTCATTATGCTACACAATCCCCCCACATATCATAATAGGTAAATAACAGATACACATGTACACTGATGAAAGGCAAATACCCTGAAACAGCTGTCTGTACATGGAGTATGGCTTTGCTTTTAATTCCCAGTCATTGTTCCAAGGCTTGTATAAAGAGTCTAACTTTGGCTTGAAGGAATGCTGCCTTCCAATAGGTGGCACTGTGGAGGTATTATTTCATCTCCATTATATGCATCAAACCTTTTAACGCACACAATTAAGAAAGAAATAGTAAACTATTCCAATCATATCATAAAAAATGTATATGCTTTATTTATATCTTTAAAACATAGTACCCTGTTTCCCTGAAAATAAGACATACCCTGAAAATAAGACATAGCATGATTTTCCAGAATTTTTGAGGATGCAAAATGATTTTTCAGGCTTTTTGAGGATGCTTGAAATATAAGCCCTATTCCAAAATTAAGCCCTGCTAACAGTTAATTTAAAAAGTCAATTTAAATAGTGTCCAGGCAGCTATACATGTAAAAAAGTTAAACCTTTTTGAACAAAAATTAATATAAGACTCTGTCTTATTTTCGGGGAAACACGGTAATAGACACAATCTTTTCAAGAGCAATCTCATACAGAATACCACAAAACAAGGACAAAGTACAAAGTGGGGAATTGTAATCACAGTAAACATGTAAAAGCAACCCAAATTGGGAATAACATACAATAATTACCCCTAATAAAATTGGGTAGATTACAACTTCATGCCAATTAAAGTATTCAAGTGATCTATAATTGTACATTTCCTACCCATAATGTCCACGTTTGTGGCTCCTCGATATGTGTTTGATGATGTTCCATAGGGAATTAGCATGATGTTGATCTATGGCAAATATCTGTGGAAAAGTAGCATTAGATATTTGGGTCATTGAGGGATGCTTGGATGTTGATGCCAAACGAAGGATGTGCACCTTGTCAATAGAAGACAGTATTGGTCAGTCCAGGTCACAGCTTAGGGCAAAGAGTAATCAGGGATTTGATGTTTTAACTTATTGTGTTAACTTCAAAGAACATCCGTAAATACCAAGTTGTTTAGAAAAGGCCTCATATCTAATGTATGACCAAGTTTTTGGCCAGTTGCTAATTTTACTGATAGTAGAAACCAAACAGTTGCCCAGTGCCCATTTTGCCATGTTTATTGACCTTACTGGTCTATGTAACAATATCATTAGCAAATCTTGTCAGGTGCATCTATATATCAGAGCTCAAAAGTACACTTTGTGATGACCTTCAGAGACAATTCAATAGCTGCAGTTATCATGTAGAGCATGTACACGCAAAATCATCTCCTCTACCCAGAATTTGAAATACTGCTTAAAGTTTCACCGATTTCAGACCAAACATGCTGCCTTGAGAATGTAAGCACGCCACCCTTCGGACAATGGTTCAGCTAAAATGTGCATAAAATGGCATTTACTTATTTTTTTTTAATGCAGGTGTTGGGTATTTCGGATGTACAATTCAACTTCTCGTCTTATCGAGTCACATATGTATAATATGGAGAACATATCATCATAAGGGGTTTCACTACCGTCAGTTGTAGTGTTATAGGCAGTAATCCTTGCAATAGGTTACTTTTTGTTAGAACACTAATGCTTTGCAGCTAACGTCCCTCCTGCTAGGTGGCTATATGTAGCAGAATGAAGTTCTGCTATTGATCATCTACTTTTTATTAATGGATGATCATCTGCTTCTTTCCATTTAAGCATCCTCTAGAAGTCACCAGTATTTTCCTGTTCTATTCTCTGGTTTCAGGTTATAACATTGTGAATCTTATTTCAGGTTTTCCTGGAACGAAGGGTAATCCTGGAGATCGGGGAGCTCCTGGCCCCATTGGGTCAAAAGGCCGCCCAGGTCCTGATGGAGATGCTGGCCGCCCAGGAGTGTTGGGACCTGCTGGATCACCAGGTCCTAATGGCCGTAATGCTCTACCTGGTTTTCCAGGATCTAAAGGTTGGGAGTTTAAAATAATTTACAATGTGGTAGAAACTGTATATAATAGTAGTCATCTCAAAAATTAAAATATTCTGTACTGTTTTCTTTCATTTCTAGGTGATAAAGGTTCTCCAGGTGTAATTGGCTTTCCTGGAATGCCTGGTCAGCCAGGACTTCCTGGTGGTCCAGGATTTAAAGGATTTGATGGATTACCTGGAAGAGAAGGCATTTCTGGATTGGATGGGAGAAAAGGAGAGCAAGGTAATGAAGAAATACGAGAATTTCTTCCAATTAGTGGAAGTTTTCAGTTAAAGACCCAATATCCATGGGCAGATCCGACCTGCGAGTCACCCGCGCAAGATCCGCAAATCAAGCCGCCCATAGGGATACATAGGTGTCACCAAGTGAAATAAAGCATGCAGATTTGATTTGCAGACCTTCTGGTCCAGAAAAACAAATTACAGAATGCTCAATTTCACTGCGAATCCCGCATGGTTGACTTCTATTGGAGTCAATGGAAGCTGTCAGATCCGGACGGAACTGCGGACGGGTTACGGATTCCGCCAGAAAGCAGGACATTTTTAAAAAAAATCTCTACTGCGTATGTGCGGCGGTGTGGTGGCCAGCGCTTCCGCACACATCCTCAGCGAAGACCTGGACAGGTAAGAACTGTCCTCGGCCGCAGGCATGGTCGGATTCTGCTGCGATCTCCCACATGTGGAATCCGTCCCGCCTGTGGACATAAGAACATGACTGTCCTCTGCCATCAGAGTGAGACCCTGTTTCTCTGTATCGCTAAATGGCATGAGTATAGCGATTGCTGTGGGACACATTATAATTAGAGTTGAAGGAACGTACTCTGCCGAGCTTGATGCTCGTTCGAGTATTAGCGTACTCGATGGTGCTCGTTACTCGAATGAGCATCACGCCGTGTTTGACTCCGCCCCAGTTTTTCGCTCCTCCCTGCTGTGACGTGCCTGTTTTGGCCCCTCCCCGCCATGACGCAGCACGCGCATCAATGGCAAATTTTTTTGGCTGGCAGTCAGGGAGGGGGAGAGAGAGAGGGAGAGAGAGAGAGATACATACAAAAATGCTCAAGTCTCCCATTGTAGTCAATGGGGTTCGTTACTCGAGTAGAACTCTCGAATTTTACGAAAAGCTCGACTTCAATAGCAAAGACCCGAGCATTTGGGTCCTCGCTCATCTCTAATTATATACATCCTCTTTAGAAATACTATCTTCACTGTTATACTATGTTTATGGTTATAAAGCTTTAAAGTGGTTGTCTGATTACAAGAAAGAAGCTAAGTGTTGATGCTATGTGACCAATAACTGTCACATGCTAATGCAGCACGCCATCGCTGGCTGCCTACAAACAGAAACCGTCTGGCAGCCACCGGAACATCTGTGCTGGATTGGAGGGGGATCGAAGACTGAAGAGTTAGTTACCTTTTTTTCCCATTTTAGGTAACTGATTGGTTCTTTTTTTTAACAATCAGACAACCCCTTTAAATAGGTATCACAGAATGTTATAGCATACCAGTAGGGCATACCATAAGAGTCACCAGTATTGTCTGCATTATGGTTAGGTGATAACTGAGTTTTTCTCTACACATATTTTATTTGCACTTTACTATTACCTTGTCTACACTGTTAATCAGGTGTTACCTTGTCTACACTGTTAATCAGGTGTTACCTTGTCTACACTGTTAATCACGTGTTACCTTGTATGTACTGCTATGCAAGGCACACTATAGGTGTATATAACCAAAGCCACACTATATTTTTTCAGGCAATAGAGGTGATCCAGGCCCACCAGGCCCTGATAGACTTATAGACCTAAGAAATGAACTGAAAGGAGATCGCGGTGACCCAGGAATTTCCGGGCGACCAGGTTTCTCTGGCCCAAGAGGTAACACTTATTGTAACTGTATTAATAATTTTTGGCATGTCTTATGGAATTTTCTAAAGCAGAAAACATCACATTGCAGTAATAATCTCTTAATCCATCGCATACATAACCTCATTCTCTGCTGTGAAATTTGTTATTGGGCTATGATAGAAAAGTTTGTAAGAGGTAATCGGCAATTTCCTAAGTAGTTTTCTCTTTTTAGCCTTATGCTTCTACTTCCTATCCTGTCTGATTCCACATTACATTGCATTGTTCTGTTGGAATCTAGAAGCAATAGATTACCACTCTTTCTCAATTATGAACTACTGGCTAAAACTATTTTCACTGTACTATGCAAGATAGAGTCTGAGGCATTATACAAAAGGACTATTACACATTCTTAACAACATTTGAATCCCAAATTGCCAGACATGTAGGTGGTAAGCCCTCATGTGTGGGGACTCATCTCCCTCTGTACCAGTATGTCACTCACTTAATACTTCTATTTGCATTGATGTTCCATTAAACCTGTTTCTTATGTATAATGCCCTGGAATCCATGAGGCCTTAAAATAAATAAAAATAAATTGTAAACCCACAAAAATCTCTTTTTTGAAAAACCTTTGCATAAACGCCACTATGTTCCTGGGATAGTCCCATAAAAGACAGAACTGCTATTTCACTGAATGTAGTAATATAATTATTCCATCCAAGTTTTATCCAAGAGAATATAGTGACTGTGTTACTAATCCTTAGGGCTGTTTCCCACGAGTGTATATCGGCCGCTGTTTTCACGGCCGGCCGATATACGCTATGATCTGATGCATTGGATTCCAGTGCATCAGATCACATGGCCATATTCCTGTGGCGTAAAAGCACCCAGCCGGCCAATATAGTGCCGAGCGTTTTCATGCCGGGAAAAAAAGATAGTCCTGGAACTATCTTTCCATCTGGAATACATTGGCCGCTGCATGGGCTCCTATGGGAGCCAATGACAGCGGTTGCAGAAGGGAGGGAGTTTAGCAGCGTGACTGCTAAACTCCCTACCTCTTCTCTCCTCCTCTCTCCTCCCCTCCGGCTGTTTGCAATAGGAGGTAGCTGGATGAAGGCGGAGCTAAGCTAAGCTTGGGCCCCATCCTGGCCACTACTATTGCAAACAGCTGGAGGGAAGGAGAGAGGAGGTAAGCCGGTGAGGGGGAGGGAAGGGGAGGCAACCAAATTGCGACCTCAGCGTATATGTGTCGGGGCCCATGCTGTCTGAATGGGCGCACAAACGTTATATATGTCGGTGCTGGTGGGTGCACGTAAAAACGCCTAGGGCGAGTGAAAGAGGCCTTGAATTGTAAGCTCTACTGGGCACCTTTTGCCTGTGATTAAAGGGATTGTCCAGTTGTTAACTATTCATGGTCTGTTCTCAGGATAGGGAATCAATAGTAGATTTGTAGGGGTCTGTCACTCAAGATTTCCGCCAACTTGCTGTTTGCCAGGCCGCTGCACTTGTGCACTGAGTTGATTTCTGAAGGGCGTAAACAGTTCCGTTCCCACTGCAGTGGCAAGCCTAGATACTACACCCATTCACTTCAATGAGAACTTTGCCTGTAAGATCAAGCCTGGCAACTGCAGTGGCAGCAGCTTTCTGCAGAAATTGGCTTAGTGGATGAGCACACTGACCCAGAGAACAGCTGATTGTGGGGTTCTAAGGATAGGTAATCAGTAGTTGACAACTGGACAACCCATTTAAATGCATTTGGGTCTAATTCTGAAAAAGAGACTCTGTTAGTGATATCTCAGTATTTTAATTTTTTTTTCAGGTGATAAAGGGTATCCTGGTCCTCCTGGCTCACCTGGTCTCCCAGGTTTGCCAGGCGCACCTGGACTAGAAAAAGGTAGAACTGGAGATTTTGGTTCACCTGGATCACCTGGAAGGCCAGGTCCCTCTGGATTGAGGGGAGCACCAGGAATCATAGGCTTTCCAGGCATGCCAGGACCAAGTGTAAGTCTTCTTTGTAAATCTGCATTGAGAACAACTGTCAGTGACCTTTTCATGTGGTGTATTTACTTAAAGTAGTACTGTTAATATATAATATGTTTCTTTCATTAGTATACCTTAAAGGGGTATTCCAGGCAATACTTATTAATGACCTATCCTCAGAGATCCACCACTCTGAAGTTTATTAGCCACTTTAGTTCCCATTGATTTCAATGGGAGTGAAGCCAACTAGGGCACTTCCTCTCCCGTCCCTTATGATGCATGTCCAGCCCACTCCACTGAAGCCAGGCGATCAGCTGATCGACGGAGATCCCGAGCAGCAGGTCTTTGGCAATTAAGTATTGATGACAAATTCTGAGGATAGCTGCTATATATATGGATATGCCAACAGCACATAAGGTATACCACGCCTGTGGTCAGTCCTTTTAGTTGATGCAGCAGCCACTCGGAGCCTGGACTTCCTCTGTATTGTAGTATCATATACCGTAAATAGAAGACGTGGCAGCATCAATGGGTGTAGAAAATAAAAGTAAATTTATTCTTCCATGGTACAAAAAAGTGCACTTTTTTTGTACTATGGGAGAATAAATTCTGAGGATAGGTCATTAATGCTTTTTTGAACTTAGCCAATGAAGAACAATGTGAGAAATAAGGCATAGCAAGAAGAAGCTAGTTTATTTCTAGGAGCAGTACTGAATAACATAATATTAAAGGGACACTCCGGTGATTTTTTTCATTCATTATGTAGCTAGCTCCAAGTATATGTAAGTTGGCTAGTATTACGTTTGGTCAGCTATTCCTTCTATCTGAAACTCCTGGCCTCCATCTCCTCAGATGGTGATGTGATATAAATTCTGACCTGCTCAGATTTACTTGGGGTTATGTATTCAGTTACTAGTCAAATACTGAGTCTGTGTTATACTGTTGCATGGATCTATCACAGAAACTACTTTCTACAGAAACTACACAGACTCTTCTAGCACAGTTACTGATGGTTATCATACACCTCCTGTCACACAGTTATAATAGAGGAGATCACAGCTCATCCTCCTGACTGTATATTTATGGTCTGTATCTTATTTAGGTGAATATAGAAGGTAAAGATAATTAAGCTGTCCCCCAGCAGCCAGAAATTGTAAAATCTCTAGCTAATGCTGTACTGATGTATCACAGAATAGATTTGAAAGTGAAACCAAAAAATATCACTATGAAGATGGTGACTGATAAGCATCAGACAGGAAACTGCACTGCATGGAAGTGACTGCAGTACACAGAAGAGACCTCCAGAGTATGACAGGCAATCGCAGAGATGGAAAAATGTGTTTTCGCAATAGTGGCCCTTTAATGTTTAGTGTTCTTAGTATCGGCGTTGCATTTAGGGAGTGAGTAGAGCAGGAAGTATTAGTTATAGCATTAGCCAATAAGCCGCAGTGTGTCAATCGTATATGTATACCACAATCATGAGGCTGCAACTTTAATTCTATTTATTTATATGGAACCATCTTGTAAAGCACCAACTGAACTCACATTTCATTATGTCACTTGTAGGGCACGGAAGGTTTAGTTGGAGATCCAGGTTTTGACGGTTCCCTTGGTCGACCTGGAATTAAAGGTGATTTTGACATGAAAATGCTTATAATACTTAAATAAACCATAGCTGTACAAAATGATCAGTTGTTGTAGAATGATCATTCATCAGTGATGGGTCAATTAACAATCTTATATCTGAGGGCCACATATAATAGTGTTAGGGACTTCTTAGGGTTTGTTCACACATAGTGCAAATGGTGGGAATTTTCTGTTGTGAAAAATACCAAAATTTGCATCAAAATCCACACCATTGGTGTTTTGATGCAGATTTCGACAGGGATCTGCAGTAGAATTCATCCTTCCCATCTATGTCGATATGCATCAAAAATCACCTCAAAATCTGCCCCATTGGTGTGGGTTTTGACAAAGATTTTGGTGCAGATATTCGACATTGGAATATCAGCACCATTTCCGCTACCTGTGAACACATCCTTATAGAAGAAGAACCTCAATTATAAATAATCATTACCATTTTCTCATTAAAGGCGAACGTGGAGATTCACTGGGGCAGCTTGGTACTCCCGGCCCCAAGGGGGATCGAGGGTCAGCAGGAAATCCAGGTATTGTTTTAATATAATTTTACATGAAAAGTTTCAAAACTTAGTTTTAGACCACTTTCACACGAGCGTATTTGTAAATGTCTGTAATATGGATCCATAATAAGGATGTATTACAGGGAAATTTGTATCAGAATGTATCATCAGTATTGTATCAAATTGTATCATCAGTATTTCATCTGTATTTGCTTATATTGGTATTATTTTCTACTAGGCAAAAACGGATCTGGTCCTTTCCCAATAGAAAATAATACCAATGTATGCAAATATGGTTGCAGTACTGATGCATCTGTATTTTAATTACTCTCCATAGACTTCAATGGGCTACTACATCTGTAAAATGGATGAAACTAGTGTATTCTGTGTTTTTGAAATACATGCGTATTTTATACGCCCGTATCAATAGATTCCTAGAGTTTTGTTAGCTCCATATTACAATCTGCAAAACATGGATTAATTATATGAAATTGGTTCATCTGAAAGAAGCTCCACAGGGGTCTTCCACCTCTTGTGCACGTCTCTTGCAGCAAACTGTAACCTTACTGATGAACACAACTGTATATCACACAGCCTCCTACAGGGGTTCGGCCAACAGGCTAGGGTGTACAACAGTAATCTCTAAGACTGCAGTCATGTGATTCACAATTGTCAGTGCAGCCCAATTGGTTATGGTGGTATCTTCTAGCAGTGCGCCAAATATCAATAATTTTTCCCTGATGCAGGGTTACCGTAGATGATTGCAGAGACTCCATCCCAATCACACAGTTGGGCCAAAAAGTCTTCAGGCCCTTTCATTTTTTTAAACTCTTTGTTATGTTGTGGCTTTGTGCCAACGTTATAAAAGTTACGCTTTTCCTCATCATTCTGCACTCAGTACCCCACAATGACAAAGTGAAAACAGAATGTTAGAAATCTTTGTGATTTAAAAAAAAAAAGAAAATCTACTATTTTGCATTGACATAAGTGTCACACCCTGTACTCAGTATTTAGTTGAAGCACCTTTGGCAGTGATTTCAGCCTCCAGTCTTCTTGGGTATGATGCCACAAGGTTTGCACACTGGGATTTGGCAGTTTTCTGCCATTTTTCTCTGTAGATCCTCTCAAGCTTTATCAGGTTGGATGTGGACAGCAATTTTCAGGTTTTTCCAGAGGTGTTCGGTTGGGTTCAAATCAGGTCTCTGGCTGGGCTACTCAAGGACATTCACAGAGTTGTCCCTCCAGTGTTGTCTTGGCTGTGTGTTTTGGGTCATTGTCTTGTTGGAAGGTGAACCTTCTCCCGAGTCTGAGGTCCCTCTTACTCTGGATCAGGTTTTCATTAAGAACATCTCTGTACTTTGCTCTATTCAGCTTTCCATCATTTTTGACCAGTCTCCTTGTCCCACAGCATGATGCTGCCACCACCATCCTGCACTGTAGGGATGATATTGGGCAAGTGATGAGCAGTGCCTGGTTTCCTCCTGACATAAAACTTAGAATTGAGGCCCAAAAAGTTTAATCTTGGTTTTATCAGACCAGAGAATCTTGTTTCTCGCAGTCTGAGGGTCCTTTAGGTGCTTTTTGGCAAAGTCCAGGTGGGCTTTCATGTGTCTCTTACTGAGAGGCTTCTTTCTGGCCATTCTGCCATAGAGCCCAGATTGGTGGAGTGCTGTGGTGATGGTTGACCTTCTAGAAGTTTCTCCCATCTGCTTACCAGAGCTTTGAAACTCAACCAGAGTGACCATTGGGTTCTTGGTTACCTATCTTACCAAGGCTCTCGTTTACTGATAACGTAGTTTGGTGGGTTGGTCTGATCTAGGAAGAGTCCTGGTTGTCCTGGTTTTATGTATAAGAACAGCATTCCTCACTGTTAACCCACTACATGCCATGATCAATGTACATTTCGGCATATGGGCTCACAGAGGTGCTCCCTTTGTGACATCATAAGCCCTCTGCGATTGGGGAGGTCAATGAGTTCCAATGGCAACCAGACGCCAGACACTGTTGATGGGCCTGTCATAGCCTGTGATCGCTATTGTAAGCGATAATGCATTGCAGTACAGAAGTAAGGACTTTATAAACACATTATGTTACTTGTTATAAATATATATAAGGCTGAAAAAAGACATATATCTATCTAGTTCAGCCCATTTTCCCCCACCCTACCCATCCCCGATCTCTGCATGGCGATCCTGAGAATGACAATTTTCCTTATTTTAAAAAATTGCTCCCCGACTCCAATCTGGCAATTAGAATAATCCATGGATCGCCGACCTTTTGAAATGATCAGTGACTGTAACATATAATATTGTTTCACTCAAGAAAGGCATCCAGGTCCCTCTTGTACTCTTTTATTGAATTCACCATCTGCATGCCGTCAGGCAGAGAGTTCCATAGTCTCACTGCTCTTACAGTAAAGAACCCCCTTCTATATGAGTGTAGAAATCTTTTTTCTTCTAGACGTAGAAGGCGCCCCCTTGTTACAGTCACAGTCCTGGGTATAAATAGATGATGGGAGAGAGCCTTGTATTGTCCCCTGATATATTTATACATAGTTATTAGGTCACCTCTCTTTTTTTCTAAAGTTAATAAACCTAAGTAGCAGCAGTCTTCACCACTATTAACGAGATGGTTCCTCATACCTTACATCACTGCGGTCCTTTCAATCTAGTGATAATATGAGTCCCAGAAGTTATACACCCACCGACCAGTAAGATGTGACATATCCTAGAGATATGTCATACCTTATTAAGGTAGAAAACCACCTTTGATGTATATAGGGCAGCACAAGGAAACCACTCTTTGGATAAAGAACTTACCTTACACCAAGTTATCTTTCAATTTGCAGGTGCGAAAGGATTCATTGGATTTCCAGGAGATGCTGGACAACTAGGCATTCCAGGAAGCCCTGGGCCGAAAGGCCTAACTGGAGATAATGGACGTCCAGGACTACCAGGTACTGTAAAGTGCTTAAGACTATTGTACTTATGTGTATAGAGTTTAGCTTTTACTAAAAGCACCAAAAATTGCTGAAAGCCACAATGTGAGGCTCCCATCACTTGTGGCTAAGAAGTATCAGTTGTCACTGAATGGTAATACATATTGTGTTAACATTTTTAACCATTTTCCACAAAATTACTGTAAGTACATATATGTTATGGGAAGGATCACCTATACGTAATGGTGATTTTGTGGAGCACAGTATCTGTGCCCACAAGCCCACCCCGAGGGGTGTTGCTAGTAGAGACGAGTCATCTGCATACTCATACCACCAAAGTTTGATGGCAAATCTCTATATATGAAATCCGGCTGCTGCAATATAATAATAATGCATGTGCCCAAACTTAACATCAAAACAAGCTGTGATGAGTGAGCCCGAAAAGAACAGCAATCTCCACTGTTAACCCCCAACATGCCGCGATCAATGTACATTGTACGCTCCCTTTGTGACGTCCTACAGCGTGTAATGGTGTCTTGCCTTGTCATGGCCTGTGATCATTATTGTGAGTGATAATGCATTGCCGTACAAAAATATGGCAATTCATAATCTTAGTGATCATAGCTTTTATGGTTCAAGTCCCCCATAGGGACATAAAAAATGTAAAAATGCTTATTTTGTTTATTTGCCTCACAAAAAAAGTAGCAAAAGTGATTAAAAAAGCCATATGGACCCTAAAATGATAGCAATAAACTCTACAGATTGCCACTGGAAAAAAAATCAATCAAAATAGGAGACTTTGAATGCAGCAATGTAAAAACAACTATAATTTCCCCCAAAAAGTTTTTTTATTGTGCAAAAGAGGAAAAACCTAAAGAAATAATAATAATTTTGGTGTCATCGTAATCATTCCAACCCACAGAAAAATAAATGATCATTTAATTTATGCTGCATGATTAACGCTGAAAAAAAATGCCACAATTGATGTGTTTTCTCTCCCTAGCCTTAAAAATAATTAATAAAAGTTTTATGCACACAAAAATGGTACCAATAAAAACAAAAGTTTGCCACACAAAGAACAAGCCCCCACACTGCCATGTCGACGGAATAATAAAAAAGTAGTGAGTTTTGAAAAGTAAAGATGAAAATTCCAAAAAATCGTTGCGTCCTTTAAGCCAAAATAGGTCGTGGCTTTAAAGGGGTTCCATCATTAAAAAACAAAAATTCTACACTCACCTATTCCTGTCTGCTGCAGTCCCAAGGGGTCACCTCACCTCCAGCTGGCTGATTCTTCTCCTTCCTGTGAGGTTACATACATTCACAGGCAGTTTCCTTCCTGCCCGTCAATGTACACTACATCACTAAATCACAGTCTGGCAGGGAGTGCCGAGTTATTGCAGAGACTGCGCATGCTTGCTGTCTCTGCAATATACCAGCATTCCTTCCTAGCCAGTGAACCCTACGTCACAGGGACGTGACCTTCACTGACTTGCTGGAAGGAGAATGCGAGGAATGCCGGCTTCATAATAAGGAGAGGAGAATCCAGATGGCTCGCAGTGAGCCAACACGGAGGGGGTGGGCTGGTCAAGATCAGTGAGCGGAAGATGTGGAAAGGAGCCTGCCTGGGGAGGAATAAGTAAGTATAGATTTTTTTTATTTTAATGACAAAACCCCTTTAAGGGGTTAAAGAAAATGTTCCACATTATTAAACAAGTCACAGTTTTCATGAAATATGGAGAGGAAGAAAGACCTTTCTGAAGATGAAAAGCGTGAACTAGTCTAATGTCTTGCATTAGGCATGAGAACAAGGTATTGGTGCAATATGTCTCCACCAAATGTATTGGTGGAGACCTGAGTTGGCTGCCCTGAGTTACAGGGCATGCCCAGAGCTGCTGATTGGCTGGCGTTAGAGCCTTCATACATCGCTGCCAGTGAGCCAGCAGTGACCAGCTGCTGTTGGTTACAGCCTTCATCCTCCGGTCCCAGTGAGTCGGCGAGGAGCAGCTGCGGTGAACGCCGCCATGCAGGGTGAGAGTCGTGTTGGCAGCGGCGGCAGTAGTGCAAGCGGGGCACATGAGCGGACAGAGCGACGACACTGACAGCGACGCTGGCTGCTGTGGCGCCGGGGACACATGTACGGAGAGAGCGGAGTTTTGACAGCGGCAGCATGGACGGTGACAGTGGGGAGGAGAGTGGCTCTGGGGGGTCATGGACTAACAGAGCGCGGTTTGGCAGTGGCGGCATGGACGGTGACAGCGAGGAGGAGAGTGACAGCGGGGCCTGCTGCAGCGGATGCAGGGGGGAACGGCAGTGGAGATGGGAGTCGGGAGGCCAGGGGGAGAGAAGCGCAGATGACAGTCCGCCAGTGACATATGTAAGCTGGCAGAGCCATGTCAGGGGGATGTTAATGGAAACAGTGCTGTTTACTATGTGTCCAGCACCATGGCAGCTCAGGGGGGCATGCCCTGTCAGTTCACTGTCACTGAAACCAGGCAACGCATGTCTCCACCCATACTTCTGGTGGAGACATATTGCATCAGTACCTGAGAAAAATACTTCAAGAAAACTGAACAGAGATCATCGAACTATGAAAAGATATGTGAGTGATTCACAGCACAGGTAAATACGATCTAAAGCATTAATAAGGAAAGTTTCAGCCAGACAAATTAATCTTATTAAATGGGCAGGAACAGGTATTTGAAGGTGCTAGTGTCTCCGGAGTGTCAAGAACCTCTTCATGTAGTAGTCTCCAGAGACTGTAATTATACATAAAGCTGTAGATCAGCCACTCCTAACCAAAAGGTCACAAAGAGAAGTGCTTGCAGTTGGCTCAGAAATACATGAAGACTAATGTTCAAATCATATTACTCGCCGATGAATTCTACACTGGATGCCCTGATGGATGGAGATCTGGATGACTAGTGAACGGAAACCCTGTTGCTGCTGGGAATTATATGAATGCCATTATGTGTTCAAAAGCTGAATTCAGTAAAATAATTTGGAATAGCATATTTTGTGTACATTTCAAAATACAATTAAAGTCATCGACATTATCAGAACTTCCACGTTTATTAACATCTCCGTTTTGATATAACTGTTGAGATTTGAAAAATAACTCTTGCACATACTGTCTGTTTTGGAAAAACAAACAAAAATGGCATGTGCGTAATAATTAGGAACAGCGTATACACAGCTTTAATCAATCTCAATGCTTTTTTTAAGGTGCACCAGGCCTACAGGGATTTAGGGGAAACCCTGGACTTGTGGGAACCAGAGGTTTACCAGGACCCCCAGGATTCCCTGGATCTACAGGCGCTCCAGGTGTTAAAGGTAAAATCGTCTATATAATAATAATAAACACCTTTTATATAGTGCTCACATATTGTGCAACACTTTACATCACTTGACATTGGGCTCTGTCCCAATACGTCTCGCTATCTATATTCATCTATCTACATTGTGTTTATTGAGTATATTTACAAGTAGCAGGACTGAATGATTATATCTGTTCAAAAACTGTATCCAATCACCAAATACCATACAGCCAAGGAGTGGGTGATAAATAATATACATAAAACATAACTTTTATTACAACAATTAAACATAAAAAGTAGGACTCACAGACTAAGGTGGTAAGTCAAAGCAGGATAGAGACAACTCTCAATAAAGGCAACGGTCTTACCACATCAGATAAAACCATAATGGGATGTCTCCTTCAATTGATGCAATGTCCGTTGGTCGAGTATTCAAAAGGATATAACAGGCACAATATAACGGGACATTGGTACAATTTGTCCCTATTGTGTCCTACATAACTAATGCATTTCTCCCTACAAGATTGGAGTCATTGCCCTGATAAGGGCAGCCCCAAATGATTAGCCGTTAGGTAAGGAGGCCCTGTTATATTCGTGAATGATATCAAGGACCTATGCATTTCGCCTCATCAAGGCTCATCAGGGAACCTCTGTATCCATGAAGGGAACAATCGAATGTTCGTAGACTTATTTGCCCACGATCCTCACGTTTGCAAAGTATGCACTATGGTATGCGGAAGTGATGTGGTGTATGGACACCAGAAATGCCATATTTTCATGTGCCATCCGGATACCACATAAGGATCATCAGTGCTAACACCATTTAGGTGAGCCACTAAGCATAATGAAAAAAAGGTTTGGTGCCATGTTAACCAGTTGAGTAAAGTGTGATTGTTCCCAGCAAGAGAAACCAAGTAATCTTGTAGATATGATACCTTTTAATGGCTAACAAAAATACATGATGTTTCAGAAAGCTTTCGAGTGGTCCTTATCAACCCTTTATCAGGCTAAAGAACGAAGATCCCGATTTGTGGGGCTAAAGAACTGGTTTGGATGGCACACAATTATAACATATGCAGAGGGGATGGGGGACACCCCTCTTGATCTAAATAAATACTCACACACAGAAATTTGAGACTGGCTTGCACTCAAGACTTAAAATAACACTAAACAACCTGAGAAAAGAGATAAATACTTAATCAGTCCACTGAGCTAAAGAATGTGACAGTTTTATGATGTCTGTTATCTCTCCTTTAAAGTCCAAACATAGAGATGGAAACACTAGCCCTGCAGCACCACCTATTGGATGGCAACATTCTTACAAATCAATTTCTGAAATTTTATGAAGTTTAAAAAAAAAACAAAAAAAAAAAAACAATTAGGAAGAGGACACCCTTCTTGACCTCCTATAGATATTTCATATTCTCCACTTATGCAAGAATCTCGGGCCCAGGTTCATTTAGTTTTTGAGGGTATCAAGTATGTTTGATACCTTCAAGAATGGAGTTAACTTCAGAAGGGAAGAAGGGGTCTGCTAATGATGCAGATGGGGGACTACAGGTGTCCAGACTGCCCTTAGGGAAGGTGAGAGAGAGACACTACAGACTAGATATGTATAAAACTAAGCTCAGAGTGGGATTAACACAGAATGCATAAACATGATAAAATGACCAGCATTCTCTGGCAAGAGAAGCTGGTATTTATGTGCAGCAGACCAGGGGGATTAGCCGAAGAATACCACACCCAGCCAACTCAGTTAACCCTTGCCTGTGAAGGTGTGCTCATGGAAACCTGTAGAACCACAGGTCCCAGTCGTGCAACCTAGCAAGATATTGCTGATCAAGCCTCTGAGGACTGGTGAAAAGTGCTTGTTCATATCATTGTTGGAGGTTCTCTTCTGATTTCTGTTAAAATCCAGGATGAAATAATGCTGCATGCAGCGCTGTTGTACCCTGGAAAATGGTGGAGGGCATTCATAAATCCAGACGGACCCCATTATAGTAATTGGGGTCTGTCTAGCGCTGTTCGGATCCGATAGGCATGTCCTGCATCCGGCAATTTATGTTTTATTGTTGTTCAGCTCCTAGAACAGGCTGAACAATGGGATGTGAGAGCAGTAGTGTGAGCAAGCACTAAGCCCTAAGTTCTTCACTCAGCATCCCCTCTATAGAAGACTGCATCAAGTGTGCCTTTCTACTTGCAAGATGAACAGTTTCTCTAGTGAACCCCTTGGTGATATCATGACATATACTTAAAAAAACACCCCTCTCTCCAAAATCTGATGATCTTTTTTTTTTTTTTTTACAAGAAATTAGATAATCCACAAATAGGAGAATATTTTTGGTCATAAGACCTTTCCCTGGCTATTAAAGTGACCCTCCAGGCCTGGAGAAGCAAAGATGGCCGAACCAGCTTCTCTGACTGTCTGATGCACACTGTGCACTAGTTCACATCACTAGTCTAAGACACTACATGCTGCTTTGATTAACCAGGGCTGCCCACATGAGCAGTGCTGGCCAGTCAGAGCGGCATGTAGTATCTTAGACTACTGATGAATATTATGTACAGTGTGCATTGGGTAGTCAGAGAAAAGGCTCAGCCATCTTTGTTTCTCTAGGCCTGGAGGGTAGCTTTCAGTTCTGTACAGTGTATTACACTGTGGACAGATTCTCACTGGGCACTAGTTGATAGGGCTATATTACTCACATATGGGACACCTATACTAGTCATCATTCCTACATTAGATAGTTGACAGTTCGTGTAGTGGGTGCAGAGTATATGTATAGCTTGACTCTGCTTCCAGCAGTGATAAAAGTTTATTATCACTGCACTAATATTTTCATTTTTGTTAAAAGATTGTCTTCTTTATATCCCCAGTGTTTCATTTTCTATGAGCAACTCTAGATTTCCAGTTTATTCAACTTTTCTAAGTAACTTTTTGTGCTTGTTTTTCAGGTTTTCCAGGATTTCCAGGTTTGGATGGACTGAACGGTTTGCCTGGCACCAGGGGCTTACCTGGCACTCCTGGTAATTATTGCATACCTTAATCCATTTTTATTAGAAATATGAAAATTAATTATAAAAGAAGAGAACTTTAGAACCTCGTCACGCTTGTTGACTATGGCCTACTACCTCCTCCATCTGGCGGTTGTATTCCCTGTTCGCCTCCTGCTGTCAGATGCTGCAAATGCCACATTCTCCCGCAACACAGGACGCCTGTTTCTGCTGTCAAAAGGATACACATATGGTCCACCTCTTAGACTGCCCACAGGCACACTCAGCTTTTCCATTCCCAGCCAATCCAGACAGGTCTTTGTCTTTTTAAGGCACCTTCTCCCACTAGAACAATTAGTCCATCCCGTATACAAAGACTTTCCATTGTCTTGCACATGCCTGTTCTACTCAGCTTTTCCACATTTTCCACTCCTGATCTTGTTTTATTGTTTGCTCACACTTTTTCTATCTGCTGCCTGCTCTGACGCTTGGCCTGATTTATCTGTAAGCAAGAATTTCTCCTGTCCTGTCCAACTGTGTCTCTGCCTGCTGCCTGCGGTATGGTTACCATGACCAGCTTTCACAGCTGCCACGACATTGATACTACTTCTGGGGTACCAGCCTGGGGGTCCCTGCAGTGAAGACCAGATCCCGATTTGTGGGGTTAAAGGATGAATACCAGGGAACCCCAGATGTTGCCCCTGGAATTTGCCCAGTTTGTGGCACAGCTGGCCCACACCCACTGTCTTGACACTGGTTCTTTAGGTAAATACCTTACAGTTGGATTGGCATTCTCCCGGTATACAAGTGCCTCATGATTTTGCATAGAAATATTGTTAAAATGCTAATTTGTAGTGTTAATTTGCTTTTTAATTCAATGCTGTGTTTTTCCTTGAAATAAAAGGTTTAAGTGAAGCAGGACGCCCAGGGTCACGAGGATTTCCAGGTTCTAAAGGCGAAACTGGTGTCTCCAACACCTTTCCTGGACAGCCAGGAGTTGATGGTGAAAAAGGCATAATTGGAGATCCGGGTAAGAATATTCTTTAGTATGTTGAGTGTAAGTCTGAATATGTTCCTAGTGTGAAGTTGTATAAGAATACATTCATGTTACTGTACATCCATGAACAACCACTCGCTATGTACTGTATAGTCAAGCTTTGACCAAATGTAAGTAACTGATATGTGAAGCTGAATACATACTCACATTACATACGCAGCATTCAAAGATTTGTGATCTGCTGTTATTGTATGACCAGACTTGACATGAACAACTAAAATGTATATTTCAGGCTTACCTGGTATTCCTGGACCACCTGGACCTCCCGGACCATTAGGGGCAGTGAACATTATACCTGGATTAGTTGGAGACCCTGGCCCAGCTGGGAGAGATGGAGAGTTGGGTATGTCTACAATATCTTTATTGTGTTTCATTCTTTTTTATCATTTGTCTAACTTCAAATGAAAGTAGAAAATTGGTGTTGCGGACGCTGTTTGCTACATTCTGTCTATTGGACTTTTTTGTCTAATTGTTGTAAAATGGTCCTTTATTGTAACATGTCTCTCGAACCTTTGACTCTATTCCAATTTCTCTTGTGTGAGCTCCGGGTTCCTCCGTTACCCACAGCTTTGATATCCAGCAGATTAAAATGGTTGTATCACAATTACAAGTTATCCTCTATCCATAGTATGGGGAATAAGTTGCTGATTGGTGGGGATCACCTCTGAGACTTCCGGCGATCTCGAAAATGGGAGTCCTGTGTCCTGCTCGATCCCCACACTGACATCACTGTGAATGGAGATCTGGCCAAGCATGTGCGGTAGCCGGTAGGCACTCCATTAAGTTCCAAGGGGCTGATGGAAATAGCCGAGCAGGTAGCACTTTGGCTATTTTTGCAGTAGCATTGAACAACCAGCACTCCATTCAGTCTCCCCCTCACCGTGGGAAATGCAGTAAGCCCACAGTGATGAGGAAGGGGGATACGGAACCCCAATTCTCAAGATCAGCTAGCTATCCCCATCCCGTAAATAAGGATTAACTTGTAATTGTTGAACAACCCCTTACAGATATATTTACTACCTTAGGCTACTTTCACACGAGCATAGCCCTAATAAAACGCCGGCTGAAAATCGTGACGATCTAAAGCATTGAATTCCAATGCTTTTGTTCAGATTCTCGATTTTTTTGGTGCGTAAAATGAGCCTGACGGAAAAGATAGCGCATACGGTGCGCATTTTGTCTGGCCAATTTTACGCACGCCCCTTGCAGGCAGCTCCCATAGGCTGGGGATGGACTAGCTCTGCTATGCTCCCCTTGCTGGCAGCTGGCAAGGGGTGGAGAGGTGGAGGGAGTTTAGCTCACAAGCTTTGCTAAGCTACCACCCCTTCCTTTTGCCGGCAAGGGGTGGAGAGGGGGAGGGAATTTAGCAGAGCTGAACTCTCTATGCCCCACTGACAGTATTCTGGGCTATGGCATATATACGCCACAGCCCAGCCGTCTGTATGGGTGGGGAAACGGGAGATGCAGCACCCGTGTGAAAGAGCTCTTATGCTAACATCAGAATAACTTACAGAAGTAATTGGAATGGGATAGGAGTAGAGATGAGCGAGTAGTGCCTTAGCCGAGTATCCTCCCGCTCGTCTCTAAAGATTCGGGGGCGGTGGGGGGTGGGGAGCGGCGGATAGAGAGCGGGGAGGAACGGAGGGGAAGATCTCTCTCTCCCTCTCTCCCACCCCCCCCCCCCCCCGCTCCCCTCTGCTCACCGCCGCAACTCACCTGTCACCCGCGCCGGCAGCCGAATCTTTAGAGACGAGCGGGAGGATACTCGGCTAAGGCACTACTCGCTCGAGTAGTTGGCCTTAGCGAGTATACTCGCTCATCTCTTGATAGGAATAAATAGAAGGAAGAATTGTTATTGGACACGTAAAAAACGCGCACCTTACAAAAATAGGACATGCGTTACTTCAATGCTCACATCTAAGGTCCGTGGTGCGAGAAAAGATAGGACCTGGACTATCTTTGGTGCGAGCTGTGCAGGAGTTTCCATAGACTCCTATGGGAGCTAGATAACCCGCATGACGCAGCTCCTGATCCTGTGAACAGCCAATCTCACTGCTAATTAAGCTTGAGACTTAATAGGTGGAAATCACCCGTTCACGCTATTTTTCGAGCAGTTATCTACGATCTTTTCACATGCCTATTCTGCGCTAAAATCACGTTCGTGTGAAGGAGGCCTAATGCAGAAACAGGCTGTGTCTTGCAGAAGGAGAACTGCTGCTCACTGTTGCTGCCTCTCCACTGTGGCTCTTGGAGGGGGTTTTGGGTAGGAGACCCACCTCTATGAAGTCCATGTGCCCTAATAGATATGCTCATTGAAGTAAGCCCATCAGCAAAAAATGTTTCTTTACGTTAATTTATATGATTTCAGGATTGCCCGGCCGTCCTGGCCCACGTGGACCCGCAGGTCCTGCCTCCAATCAAGGAGATACAGGAGATCCTGGAATACCAGGAAATCCAGGAAGAGTTGGTGCTAAAGGAGATATAGGAACACCTGGAAACCCTGGAAGCCCTGGAGCACCTGGAGTAAAAGGTGAACCCCTGCGTTCTGTATCTGTGTATGACCATAATTAATGATTTTTTTGAATGGCAAGAACCAGGTGCATAACTAGAAACGGCTAGACTCCATGGCAGCATTTTGAATGAGGAAGATTTCCTCCTGAGCATGAATATCCACCATATAGCTGTAGATACCAGCTCTATACATGCGCTCTGCAGACCACATAAGTGATTACAGTAGCATTATATCCAGTGATCACAGATGATGTCCTGTCTGACTGCAGTCATTCTCTTTTCCATTTAGCCTAGACCACCATGACGACTTCTCCTAGCTACAACCTGCCTGTGCCGAATTTGACATACATCTTTGGCTGCTTGCTTTTCTGACACCTGCCCTATATTTTATAGATAACTAGACCATCTTCCCATCCACCATGCTTCAGTCTGTAATATTCACTGTTGAAAAAAGTCTTTTTTGGGTGAGCATGTTAATATTTTTATTGCCCTCCTTAGGTCTAAGAGGGGACCCTGGGTTCATCGGTGTTCCTGGAAAAGAAGGTTCTGTGGGAGATTCTGGATTTCCTGGTCCTAAAGGAGAAAAGGGAAACTCAGGTAGTTATTACTATGAAAAGACCTGACCACTGCCACACAGTATTCACATGATTTTAACACCATGTTGTTATGGCCAACATTTATACTTTTTAGTTTCTTAATATAGGTGTAAAGTCTGTTTTTTTTTATTCTAAAATCATCTTCCCAGACATAAGTAATAACATTCTAGCTGCTTTCAGTCACCACTAGGGGGAGCTTAGAAGCTGACCTGCTGCATACCTTAAGTTCATGGGGGAAGCTGTATGCAGTAATCGGCCCTGCTCCATATAGAGGTGGCTACAGACACATAGAATTGATTTAAAGGGGCTATCCCATCATGAAATACTATATTTATTGCATAGGTTATAAACTAATGAACTGAAAAAAGTATCAAGTGAAGAGTTCTGCCATTTACTTACATAGTATGATGCCACCTGGTGTTCAAACTGTATAGCAATGTGCAGATCCACCTAATGAACTGCGTGCTGGAGGACACACATGCTCAGTCAGTCCCCCTACAGCTAGGTCTCTGCATGGCGATCCTCTGCTCACTGCAGAGCAGCCGATAGAAATAACATTTTCCCTGCATGGTTTCTAAGGGAGTGCACACTGCGGATGTTCCCTATTTGAAGGGAAAGTAAGAATTGGCTATATTGTACTCATGAACTGCTACACAAGGACGATTGTTCAGTAGGTGGTTTGTTTGTTTTAAGATCAATTGCCTTAATTACATAAGTTGTACATAGACAGCATAATGCTTCATTTATACGGGACGACTGTCGGCTAAACGACTGCACGAGTGGGTGATGTCACGGCTAGTTGTTAGTCCTTGTGCAGAGCGTTTAGACAGGCAGATTGCCTCTGACTATCGTTGACATTCTAATCGTCCTGTGTAAATGGCCCTTAACTTGCATTTTCCCCATTGTGATCAGTCCTTATGATGCTTCGTATTAACCTTTCTCCAAATTAGGGTAATTAATTTTGTTCTTGCAGGTTCCCCAGGTCCCATTGGACTTCCCGGATTACCTCCTGTTGATGATTTTCAGTATCCTCTTGGAAATCCTGGCCTACCTGGTATTAATGGCTTTGATGGTGGGGCTGGAGATCGTGGTCCTCAAGGACTAGCAGGACCACCTGGTATGAAAAACAAATGTTTGAATATTGTGTACAGATAAACAGGCTGGTGGTGGTTCTATTCTAATGTAGAGTGCGTTCTCATTGCATGGATTGGGTCCACTGCTCTGCCTAAACACATTATTGACCAGTGCCTGCTACGTTTCACGGATAGAGGATCATTTTTAGCCCTTCATGGACTTCATGTACCCCCAAAATGAATGGATATTGCAGTAGGACAATGCACAGCGCCATCAGGCCCAAATTATCCAGAATTGGTTCGGGGAGCATTCTGGAGAGTTCCTATGAATGGTGTGTCCTGCATTTCCGCCACCCAATCAAACCTTCATGGGATGTAGTGGAAAGGCCCATTAATGATTGGACGCAAGAAGCTCATAGTTGAAAAAGGGTAGGAAGACAAGACTTCTATAGCATGATGTTAAGACTGCAAGATGTGACCTAGAAGTCTAGAGTTTGTGTCCCAAAGGGCACAGTTTTTGAAAGACTAATATATCTGTATTACCACTACTTAAAATATGGTCCAAGTATTTTTAGCTGCTAATAGACGTAGTCCCACTTTGTTATTTTTCTGATGTGTGTAAATTAATAATGTAGTAATTACTTATTTTAGGTGGAAAAGGCTTTCCTGGCAGGCAAGGATTTATGGGAAGAAATGGTTCTCCAGGTCAGCCTGGCTTAACTGGTGATCCTGGTGAGTCGGGCCTTGCAGGACCCTCAGGATTTGAAGGTAATTCTTTATTATTACACTGCAGGAATTTAATATTCCAATCAAAAAGGAGCCAGGAACCTTCTCTTGATTCTGCCATAGTAAAATGTGACGTTCTATGGGTGAAAAATAGCATATATAAAGAGATTTACTTCCAGATGTTATCTCTACTCGAATTACTCCACTATATAGTTATTTCTAAATTGTAATTAACAGCTTACTTAAACCAGCAATGGTTCTATATATACTGGTAATAGCTTATAGCTTTCTGCTTTGGACAATCCTTACTGGTTTGAAGGTTCCCTGACCATATGCTGATCACAAGGTGCCCACCCGCTGGAACCCCCAGGGATTAGATATGGGAAAATGTGGCAGCAGCACCGCCATAGTAAAATGGTCAGTCTGTGTAATGCAGGACAGATCCTGCTCTCTACTCTACATCAGGCTATGGTGCGTATGGAGAGATCTCTGTACATGCCGCCTTTGATGAAGGCTGACACAAATTTTTGTCAGATTCGTTCAAAAAAAATATCTGTATACCTCTGTCTAAAATATCTACCTTTGAGGGTGGCCTACCCACTAGTGATATTTTTTCTTGCGATGCGAGAGAGATGATTATGAAACCAATGATTTTCAATGGTTTTTATACTCATTTGCGATTTTTACTCCCAAGCCTCGCAGCGCAGAGAAAAAAATCTGTGATATCGCTCACTGATGTCAATGGGGCCGGCAGCAGCCCCATTGAAAACATAGAGAGTACTTCGTGCACTTCTGCCACAGCTGTCTGCCACAGCTGTCACAGATGTGGCAGAAAGAAGTCTGTGATGCTATCCCATTGCTTTCAATGGGATCGGCACTGCTGCAGCCCCATTGAAAGCAGAGGGGTGCAGGCAACCCCAACAGTGATAATTTTGGGGAATGGCTTGAAATATAAGCCCTTCCCTGAAAATCATCCCTAGCTGTAACAAAAAGTTTTTAAAAAATTATACTCACCTAGAAGAGCCGTCCGGCTCTTCTCTCTGGCCCGGCAGTCGTTTTCTGTCTTCTGGAGGCTGTGGATTGAAAAATCCACACCCTCAGAAAGCACTGGTCTCATTGGCTGAGCACTCAGCCAATCACAGGCAGCGCTGAGCCATTGAATGACAGCTCGGTGCTGCCTGTGATTGGTCACAGCGCTCAGCCAATCACAGGCAGCACTCAACTGTCATTTAATGGTTATCCAAATAAAAATGGCAAATAATAAAACTATAAGGCTCTGTGACCAGCTTCAGATTGAGCCCACTGCTGGAGGATCCCAGGGAAGAAAATACTTAGGCCCCAGAGACATGGCTAAACTCCCACACTCTTAGCCCACTGCCGAGTTCGACAATGTTGTCACTGACTGAATCTGGGAGATGTCAGGCACCCGCTACTCCTTGCCGCATGTAGATGTCGGAGTATGGCGTAGTCTAGTGAACAGTCTGATGCAGCCTGGTTGTGTCACAGTCTGCCTGGGAAAGAGACCCCATAGGCATCTGTACACACCTTTTTTTTTAGAAAGACATGACCCCATCTGCTATTTGCCCATGTGCATCCCCACATGATCCTCCAGACAGTGAACCTATTACAAAATATAACAAATGGCAATTCCAAAGTCAACCACTGGTGGTCAGACAGAACCTGAAAGTAACATAGAACCAGAATAAGGCTCGTTAACTCATGGCCGACACTATACAGGGAAGACTTCAACAGCCACCCCCTTCCAACGGCACACAGCCTGAACTGTACCAAGTCAGCATCATCTAATTATTTGTATATATGTTCATAACCACAGGTACCCCGGGAAAGCAAGGCATCAAAGGATTACCTGGTATGCCTGGACGGAGTGTGAGTGTTGGATATACTTTAGTGAAACATAGCCAGGCTGAACAGATTCCTCCGTGTCCTGTTGGAATGAACAAGCTTTGGGATGGATACAGTCTGCTGTATGTAGAAGGACAGGAAAAGGCTCATAATCAAGACCTCGGTGAGTCGCCTCTCAGATCAGCTATCCAGGTCTGCAGTCAAACGTGGCTCAATATGTATGAATTATGTGTAGGACCTGATGTTGTGTTGGTTTATAGCTGATGAATGATCATGTCCATTTCATGTTCTATTTAGGTCTCGCCGGATCTTGTTTACCTCGATTTAGCACCATGCCTTTTATTTATTGCAACATCAATGAAGTTTGCTACTATGCCAGCAGGAATGACAAATCTTACTGGCTCTCTACTACGGCTCCTATTCCCATGATGCCAGTGTCCAGTACGCAAATTAGAAACTACATCAGCCGATGCTCTGTGTGTGAGGCTCCTTCTCAAGCTGTTGCTGTTCACAGTCAAGACAACACAATCCCTCAATGCCCGGAAGGTTGGAGGAGTCTTTGGATAGGATACTCTTTTCTTATGGTAATAATGCTGTTACTTTATGGAATAGATTGCCCCTCAGGCAGATTTATCAATGGCTTACAGCTGCAGAACTGGCTTCGAAGGGTACATTCACAGTGGTTGGTAATAGTACGGTAAAGCCCAATAACATAACTGTACCGTAGAAAGGCTACTCTTAGTAGAGGCACTAATTCCACCCACGTCAATGCAATTACTACTCTAACTACTGTACAACATAATAGTTGAGACTGCTGTTGGGCGCTTGAGTGCCCAATAGTTGTCCCATGTAAAGCCACCATAAGACACGGTCTGTCCAATAATTCCGTAGCAAGGCTATAGTCCTGTGACACTTGTTGCGGCAGTTGCGGCTATATGCACTCGCTGTCCCATAGACATGAAGAAGAGCATATGTGTACATACGAGTCATGTTGTGTACGTACTGGTTTCTCAAGGGCACAGTGCGAGAACCGGGGACCCTATGAGTATGAGAGACAGCTTCCCAGACCTTTCGTTGCCTTACCTTTGAGTCCCAGAATGTAGTTTATGGGGCTCAACAGTGCTGACCGGTTCCCTTTAACCCTTTCCAATCCACTGTCTGCCGTCTAAAGACATTATGATTTAAGGCTGTACAGCCTTGATGTTGGAAGACGTCCGTCGGGGTTCTCTTACTGTATATTGCCAGCCTCTCTGCTGTTGGAGCCTATCCAACGTGTCACCTCATGCAGTACTGGCTTTAGCCAGCAGATAGCGCCGTTGTATAACAGCAAAAAAAGAGTAAGCCCCCTAGGAAAACCAGGATACAAATTGGATTGGAAAGGGTTACGTGTGTAGCCAAATGGCAACCAATATTTCATGACTTGTTATGCTTCATCATCTTGCCGATTGTCTCCACAGCACACTGCCGCTGGTGCAGAAGGAGGTGGTCAGTCTTTGGTATCCCCTGGATCATGCTTAGAAGATTTCCGGGCTACTCCTTTTATCGAATGCAATGGAGGAAGAGGAACTTGCCATTACTTTGCAAACAAGTACAGTTTCTGGCTTACGACCGTGGAAGAGAGGCAGCAATTTGGTGGAGCTCCGCCTTCTGAAACACTGAAATCTGGGCAGCTTCGAACACGTGTAAGCCGCTGTCAGGTTTGCATGAAGAACTTGTAGCACAGCTGTCTTTTCGAAAACTTGATTTCCAGCCTCAGTCAAGGTACAGAAATAGCATGCAAGCTAGCCAACCTAATGGCAACCGTCTTGGCGCTTGGAGATGACAACAAGGCACTTTTAAGGAAATAGCAAGAATATTTGCTGTAAACTCATTAGTTGGACAAAGGAGCGGGAAGCCGTACAATGAAGTATGGACGGGTCATATTTTGGAAAGGAAATATTTTAAAAGAGAAATGGTGCTAACCTTTTAACTTTGTCTTACAATAGTGTATTATTCATGGCTACCTCAGGAAGGCCTCCTGTAAGTTCACATCTACTACTGTCTGGTACTGTCATATGTTAATGCAACTTTCTGCTGCGGCACACAAGCTGGCGTATTCGGTAACCTGAGTATGGCACGTGCTTATCCAATCACTTTGCATAATTTGTAATGTTCACCAAAGATACCATTACCTAAGGAAACTAAAGGTTCATCATCTGAAAGACACCAAAGTCAAACTATAGACAAGACTTGCTTGGTTTTATGACTTAAATGGCCACTCTCGTGAAAATTATTTTGCCCTTATGTAACTATCCCCAAGTATATATAAGTGAGCTAGTGTTACTTGGTTAGTTATTCCTTTCTATCTGAAACTGACGGCCTTCTTCTCAGATGGTCATGTGATCTCAGTGCTGACCAGCTCAGATCTACTTGGGTTTACGTGCTCAGTTTCTAGTCAAATTCTCAGTCTGTGATGATGATGTTACGTTGACCTACCACAAGAACTGCCTCGAAGGGGACATAGGCAATCCTATCACAGTTACTGATGATGATCACACAGGTATAATAGAGGAGATCACAGCTCATCCACCTGACTCTATACTTAAGATCTATAGCTCATTTAGAAGAATATAGAAGGTAGCGATGATTAAACTTTTCTGCAGCAGGTACAGATGGTATAGGCACTAGCCAATGCTGTGCTTATGCATCATGGCATTGATTTGAAAGTGAAAGCAAAATTTTCACCATCAAGATAGTGACTGATAAGCATCAGACAAGGGGCTGCACTGCATGGAAGTGGCTACAATACACTGAGAAGACTTTTATAGTGTAACAGGCAAATCATATGAGGGTTGAAGGGATTGAAAATGCGTTTTCACAGGAGTGGCCTTTTAAATTAACACTGCATGCCTTTCCCCCTTGTATTACATCAAAGTAATCCTAAAGTGAATTGTTAGTGAGGATGCCTGCACACAGTTGAGGTTTATTATCCTTAATCATGAATATGGCATAGCATCATATTATATTGTACTACACTAAACATAAAAGTATCGTGTATATTAAAGAATGCTCATTGGTAGTGCTCTAAGACTTGTTCACAGAGTACGTTATGATTATAGATGAGCGAGTATACTTGCTAAAGGCAATTGCTCGAGCGAGCATTGCCTTTAGCGAGTATCTCCCCTGCTTGAGACTGCAGGTTCGGGTGCTGGCGGCGGGCACGGAGCTGTGGGGGAGAGCGGGGCGGAACGGAGGGGAGATCTCTCTCTCCCTCTCTCCCCCCCCCGGTCCCTCCTGCTGACAGCTACTACTCACCGCTCCCCCGCGCCGGCACCCGAACCTGCAGTCTCGAGCGGGGAAGATACTCGCTAAAGGCAATGCTCGCTCGAGCAATTGCCTTTAGCGAGTATACTCGCTCATCTCTAGTTATGATGTGGAATTGTGTGAACAAGCCTTAAACAATGAATAGGTGTAAATTTTCATAAAGACGGCAAACTCCTACAACCATCCTTATAGAAGACTTGGATGAAGACCTGGAGAGTTGGTCTTGTATGGACATTGCTCTTGAAGATTTTACAGAATCACCCTTCCTCTGTTTCTATGAACTGGTTCTTACTTCTACTTTGTTGACCACTAGAGCCCGGTCTTTCGGAGGTAGCCTTGGTGCATATGTTTTGTAATTATAGATTTTTCACAGAATCCCCTCTACATTCTAGACATAACACAGTGAATATGTAAATTCTAGTTGATTATATTTGTCTAACAGCTTGTATTTTACTTTATATGACTTTTGTCTTGTATTCCACTATAGCAGAGTTTTTCCTGTAGGTGCAATTCCACATCCAGGACTACTGAGGTGAACCTCTGTTCCTCTTCATGGTACAATACATGAAACCTCTCACACTATGAACAATATCATGTAAGGGAAATTTATATAGAAAGATTTGGAGTGCACACAACCACTGTGTAAATTTTAAATAAAAATCATCCCTGACTAAAATCGGTGTCCATAACGAGTTTTCCAGTAGAAAATTGGAATTGTATTACTGTATATCAAGATGGAAGAAGGATAAACCCTTTTCAATTTAATTTGTATCCTGGTTTCCTAGGGGGCTTACGCTTTTTCTGCCATTATACAATGGCGCTATCTGCTGGTTAGAGCCAGTACTGCATGAGCTGACACATTGGATAGGCTCCCGCAGCAGAGGGGCTGGCAATTTACAGTAAGAGAACTCCGACGGACGTCTTGCAACATCGGAGCTGCACAGCCTTAAATCATAATGTCTTAAGACGTCAGACAGTAGATTGGAAAGGGTTAAGGGTGTTATATTGTTAGCTGACAACATCCCTTTAATAGGACTGACTATAGTAATACAACAAACTGAGTTATACTTACCCGTCTACCACTGGGTTCCAGCACTTCAGCTCCGCTGTGACAGCTGTCGTCACCGCAAGTCAGGTGACTGTTGCCACCAATCAAAGGCTGCAGCGTCAGCACTTGTTCTCCTGGCATTGGTGCTCACATCCCAAGTGCCGTGATGCTGCAACCTTTGATTGGCAGCAACGGGCACCTGACTTCTAGCGACGTCAGCTGTCATACCTGCTGGGACCACAGTGGAGTGGCAGCACTGGATCCCAGTGGCGAAAGAGGGGCAAGTACTGCTCAATTTGTTGTTTCACTATAGGCAGCCCTATTGAAAGGATATTGACCGGTAACCGGACAACCCCTTTAACGCTATCCATATGTTGGTGTATGACATCACACAGTACACAGTAGACAAAGAGACTTGTATTTGACCCATTACGGTAATAACAATCCCATCTAATTTCATTGTGTCCTATAGAAGTGCGCCCCTGCTTGCTGCTGTTCATCCATTGCAATTGCATGCAAATCACAACTAATTGCTGATTCGGTCAAGAAGTTCAGGTGCCACCCGCTAATTAGCGGTAATCTGCATGCAGTTACAGCAAATCAAAACGCAGCATGTACAGTGGACCTAGTAGACTGACCAGAAAGGACATTAAACTCCCTCAATGAGCAGATACCATTCATAGATTCCCAAAAGATAGTGTGTGAACCAATTTACTGCCAGAGATTTCCAAAACTCAAAATTGTGCTCCATCTACAGTGCACTATAGTCCCTTGGTCTGGTTAACCGGTGGTGGTCACTGGGGTATTGGAACTGATTCGATCAGGTAAAAAAGTGCAAGTTAGAAGAAAGGTCTGCAGAAGGATACAGACTGGAACATTTCTGTGTGATAGAAAAACTCGGATTTCATTCTTATTGATGGAAACCAACAAGTTTGATCTGCACTACAAAGAGTGAGCTGACAGTGCATCTAGGATGACAACTCTTCCTTTTCTTGTCAACCCCTCCCATACAATCTTTTGATTTTCTTTAGGACCCCATGAGTAAACCCAGCTCAAATTGTTTTTTTTTGTGAATCCATTTAAGACACATTATTTGTGAATAATACACAATTTATTCATGCGTAATAAACCAAACCTGAGTGCAGTAAAGTTATCATATAGTCAAAAGTAAAAAAAAACACTGCTTGCTTACCTCTCCATGCCCCACCAAGGTCAACTTTTCCCACATTAACTTACTAGCATAATGCTTAAAAATCTATGTATATAAAAAGTGCGGAAGAAGAAAAGTCCTACTGTATCAATGTATTGTACGTAAATAAATAATCTGCTCTATTCTGTAAAAGACAAGCATTTATCATGCTTCCTGCCATCTGTACACAGGGAAACAGACACTGTATAGGTGGTTACATTGGTAATGCAGCCTCAGAGGGGGTTTCCAGGACTTTAATGTTGATGGCGACTCCCTAGGCTAAGTTCACAGCGAGCGTGATATCGGACTGTGAAAATTGTGTCAAAAAACGTCTTGCATCGCTTTAAGGAAGAAGCGCTCCTCCGGCGCAGCTCTGAGCCACAACGGAGGATCGGCAAGTGTTTCCCATTGTTTTCAATGGGAAACCTCGCATCGCACTCACGTGCATTAATGTTTTTTTCCGGCTCCATATAAAACAATGCGCAAGGTGTTCTGAGGGAACCCCAAAGATGGGACATGCTGCAATTTTTTTTCCCGCAGCGTGATGCGATGCAGGAAAACAAAGTCTTTCATGTAGAAGACCCCATTCGGGGGTTCATATTTGTGCGTCTTGCAATGCATAAACCTTGTGCGATTATCTCAGGCGTGCAAAGGTGACCTTAGGAGAGGTCCAACTCACAAGACTTTAGCCTAGCAGCTATTTGACAGGTTGGGGTGCTCAAGTGAGCGCTGCGGCCTCTTCATTGTATACCAAGCACAGTGCCGTACATTGCATAGTGGATAAATGGACCATATGAAGAATGGGCGCAATGTCCCAAGCCGAAGAAGAAGCTGCAGTGCTCGTCTGAGTGCCGAAGCCCCTTCTAACAGCCGATTGGCAGGTGTGCCAGAAGTCGTACCCCCAATGAACTGATATTGACTTATCTGAAAGATAGGTCATCAATATCTGGACACCCCTCTGAAAATGCTCTAAAACCTCAAATGGCGGCTGCTCCTCTGTGTATAAACGGGAGGTACATTTTGGGTGATCCCATGTAATAAAAAGAAGCTACTATTACATTTGTGTCTTTTGCTGCTGAACGGATGCAAGAAAAAAAGGCATTTGGTGTATCCCTCATAGTCGCCTCCTTTCACATACGCTCATGAGCGGTATTGCTATGGACAGGTGTAAGTGACTTGGCACAAGTGTAATAAGTGATTGTCAGTAAATTTTACAAATTGCTGCAGCTAGAAAAAAAAAACACCTCTCAAGGGGATTATTAGACATCATTCAGACACTGCCACGTGGAAATATAATACAGAATGCTGGCTGGATCTTAAGACACTCCCATACATTACAACCAGGGAAGACATAAAGAACACCCTCCATGGAAAAACGGGCAATAAGAACTGGTACAATTCTTGCAAAAGGAAAAAAAAATTTATATTATATAACACTTTTCAACATTTAAATGTTAAATACTACAAACAAATTTAGTAAGATAGACCTTATTGCCAGGATTTATGGCTGCCCGGGGAGAACTTTCACAGGAGTCCTAAGAATTCGGTATCTCTCTAGGAATTATTATGCGCTGGCTCCGCCCACCCCAACTTTATTGTGATATACTACAAAAACCAATGCAATTAGAAGACTAGAGAAAGAGGTAAACATAAAGCAAAAGGAACATCTAAAAATACTTGGAGTTCGTGGCTCGAACAACGGGGTTGCCTTCAAGGAACATCTAGAGGAACCCGATGGAGACCTATTCCTTGTAGTGCAGACTCCGTAAACTTAAGAATGGGGGTTCTTCTGAGTGATACCCCAGAGTACAATACCACGGAACCTGCTTAAACCTTCTCCGAGGTGCGAAATGTACAAAAAGCACTCCACATGTTAAATTGTATTAAATTAGGAGGGTCACATAAAAAAGTTATTGGCAACACCCGCTACATAACAAAGTCAGAGAAAATGTGGTATATAACACGAAAATAGAGGTCACGAGTGATATCTATAGTATCGTTCATACTTCTTCGCCAACCGGAAGGCGTAAGCCCCCGTCAAACGATGCTATCTCACCAAATATTGCCCTATAACAATGTTCTCTTGACAGATTTTTTTTTTGTGAAGATTCAGGTTGCTCGGGGTAGGATCGCATGAAAGTGTAACCAGGCCTTTTAGAAGCATGTGGAAAGCAGTCACTGCCATATCGGAGCGTGGCAAGATGGGTAGTAGCGTTTAAGGAAGGATGAGAGAACATTATGTTAGAGGGCGGTATTAGGTGAGACGGCGTTGTCTGACGGGTGCTGACACCTTCCGGTTGGTGGAAGAAGTATGAATGATGCTATAGATACCATCCATGACCTATTTTTGTATTATATAGCACATTTTCTCTGACTAATGTATCAGTGTTGCCAATACTTTTTCCATGACCCTCGTCTCTGCAACTCTTCAATTACTTCTGCAGGTACTGACTGACTGTCTACCCGCATTTGTAATTTACCCGGTGGTGTCCCACGGAGGGGTTTTTTTAGGGTTGTGGGCTTTTTCTGTGTTATATTTTTCTACATCAATAAAAATATGGTTTCAAAAAGAAAAGAAAATCCTGTAAGATGCGATAGATTAGAGTATTGTAAGAGAGGGTCAACCATTGTCATTACTGATATACTGTAGAATACATTGGCCTGCAACGACTTCATTCAGCACTAGAATCTGACAACCATCTCCTTGGACACACTAAGTGTAGCGTTAAAACAGCCCGCTGTGTGATCCCAGAGACGGCGACATACAAGGAACACGTGTGAGTCTCTCCATGGAGGTTTCCATACAACGTCTGCCATGAGTCCAATGCCCCCGTATTGTGCTCTGTTCTCCACTAGGTTTGAGGCACTTTCTGGATAGCAAAGCTTGTATCAGTGTTGAGTGATCCCCTGGTCGTCAACGCTTGCCACGATCACACGGTCAGGATCTCAAACTCCTCCTCCTCAAACAGTTTATCAGTGGATTCAATTAACTCTGTTTGGAGAAAGAGAAATGATCATTTCACCTGCATCTGAGTGCAACATATGTCACGCTCGTCAAATGTGTTCTAATGAAGGTACAGAAACTGGACAATCCTCCTCCCTCCCTTGGGCACTGGAATAGAGGATATTTGACATCTGTAGATATTTGCCCCCTGTTCTTCTCCCAAAACAAAGGTGTGGTAGAACTGCTGAGAGTGAAAACAAAATCACATAATGCAAGACTACTACAATGGCGTTCAATAAGGAAAACCATGTATTTATGATGCTCACAAAAGTACCTTGAATCGCGTGAGAACTCTTAAAAGAGCTCCCATGAGGGTTGAGTCAAATTTAAGAAAAACTTATTTTCTAGCCACAGAATAGGGGTAAGTGTCTGAGCATGGGGGAGGGGGGAATCTCATGTGCTGGCACTACATTCATCACTATGGGACTGACTGAGATAGGCAAGTACAGCGCTTGGCAATTTCCAGGAGTCCCATATAGATGAATGGAATGGCAGAACATATGTTCGGCTGCGACTCCATTTACTAGGGGGTACATGGGACTCTATTCTCATGAATGGTGGGGCTCCCAGTGGTTGGACCACCTCCAGACACTTATCTCCTCTCCTATAGATAAGGAATACGTTTTAAACGTGGCACAACACCTTTACGATTTTAACATATGCCATCTTAGTTAGTACCTTGTGTAGTCTTAAAGCAACCCTCCAGTCCTGGCCAAACAAAGATGGTCGCACCACTTCTCGTACCTGATGCACGCTATGTTTGAGAATGCAATAGTAGTCTAAGACTCTACATGCTCTTTGGCGAGGGTTACTCATGTGGGCAGCATTGGCCAATCGAAGCAGCATGCAGTGTCTCAGCCTAATGATGCATACAAATGCACAGTGTACATTGGACAGTCAGAGGAAAGGTGCGGCCATCTTTGTTTCTCCAGGACTGGAAGGTCGCTTTAACTTACAAGTATAATAAATGTTTTTTCCTCTTTGTACGGTGTTGGAAAGCCCTGAGCACTGAATAGTTCGCTTCCTCCTTCAGTGATTCCAACATGCAACTCATCTTTTTCTTAAAAATCGAAAGCAATATCTGCAGATGGTGGGAACGGTTTGGATATTCCAGTAGACAAGGAGAGGAGGACTGTTTATTTCACAAGTCATCATGCTCTATTTAATATATATCTGTTGGGGGGAAAAATGATCCAAGGTTGTCAAACAAAGAATAAAGATGAGTGAGTATACTCGCTAAGGCACATTACTCGAGCGAGTAGTGCCTTAGCCGAGTATCTCCCCGCTCGTCTCTAAAGATTCGGGGGGTCGGTGCCGGTGACAGGTGAATTGCGTCAGGGAGCGGGGGGGAGAGGGAGAAGAAAGAGATCTCCCCTCCGTTCCTTCCCGCTCTCCCCCGCCGGCACCCGAATCTTTAGAGACGAGCGGGGAGATACTCGGCTAAGGCACTACTCGCTCATCTCTACTAAAGAAGCGATGAAGGGACCCATTAAAGGGATTCTCCCATTTCATATCATTAGGATGTGCCATCACTTTCTGATGGATGTGGCTCCAGCTCCTGAAATTCTCACAATCCTGAGAATAAAGTTGCTGCGGCAAAAAATTCAGTGATGCATCCCGTTCACTGTTTTTCATTGCACTGAGTAACTGATAGGAAAACCCCTTTAAAGAAAACAGCAAAGAAAAGAACACAGCATCAGCTCAGCACATGTTGGGTAGTAGCACAAAGTGCGGAAAATGGTCATGTCGAAAACTAAGCAGTGTGTGTGTGTGTGGGGGGGGGGGGGGGGGTTAGTTTTACATTGCTAACTCCGCTTTTGCTAACATGAAGAAATGATAAGGCGAAGGAAGTGCAGACGCTTGAGGCAGTGAATGACTTCTGGAAATCCTTCTGTACAGAGTTGTATCACTTGACCTCTGAAGCCTTATATGTCAGTAGCTGCAAATATCCAGTGTATTACTGACATGGTGGTTATGAGCGACAGAGACAAACATCTACAGTCGCAGACAAAAGTTTTAAGACTGACAAAAATGTTGGCTTTCACAAAGTTTGCTACTTCAGTTTTTCTAGCAGCAATTTGCATTAACTCTAGATTGTTATGGAGAATAAACAGAGGAATTGCAATAAATTACACAAAGTCATTCCTTGCTGTGAGAATTAATTTCATCACAGAAACCCAATTTTTTACTGAATTTCAGCCTTGCCACAAAATGACCTACTAACATCATTTCAGTGATCTAATTAGCTCGGGATAAAGGGTTAGGGTGCTTTTAGGGTCTCCACCCACTACAGTTCTTTTTCACTGTGAAATTCGCTGCGTTTTTTTTCTCCAGGGGTCTATGGGACTTGTTAATGTTAAAAATCAATTTTGCGGTAAATTGCGATTTTAACATTGGAAAGCCCCATAGACACCTGGAAAAAAAAGAACGCAGCAAATTCGCAAACGCTAGTGGGTAGTCACCCTTACATGGGACGATCTGTCAGACAACAGACGCTTGACAGGTCATCACAGCAATAATTATTCCTGCGCTTCTACACAGGAACGAGCATTGCTGACTGAAGGGAGGTGGAACAGGGTCGTTCCAGACCGCCCGCCCACCTCCATTCCCAGTTATCAGACAGTCGTTTGTAAGTGAACAATGGCCTATTTACACGAAACGCATGCAGAAAATGAACGAACAAGAAGTGAAAGGCTTCTCATTTGTCGTTGAGCCGGTGCATGCCTTTACACTGAACGATGCAAAACCATTTTCATGAAGTGTTAATCTGATTTGGCTTTTCTTCTTGCAAAAATCTAGTCGTTTAACTAACCTGCGCCCGTTGTGGAGACCTCTGGCTTTGTTGGCGGTATGAATGGAGGCCAATGAGGAGGGTGCTTTGGTGTAAGTTCAAACATACGTAAACTCCGCTTCTTCAATATTTCCTGGAGAAAGATAGAAACATCTAATTAAAAGATAAATAACTGTTATCACCAATTTGGAACCCAAAATCAAAGACAAATCTTGTTACAAAGAATGGGCTCTCAGGATTAGTTATACAACAATGATGTAACACAGTGTAACAAATTCTCTAAATTGCTACAATGAACTACAGCAGGAAGCGATCCCACATTAGACATGCAGAAGGCGGTCTGTGATGAGAGAATGCAGCCGTTGTGTGGATCAGCGGTTCACCATGGAGAGGGCTCCCAATAATTGTTAGGAAGCCTGGTCTGACCAAACATTATGGCATTACATGGCAGCACTCTGTCCTAATAGAAGGCGCTCCTGAGTGGGTGATGCCCCCTCTATGATGTTCATATACATTAAAGAAGAGAAAACTCTCACGGTCGCACCTGCTTATTAGTTTTTAGAACCTTGCTATGTTGTATGCAAATTCCAGTACTCACTGGCAGAGGATCCATACAGTGGTCCCTCGATATTAATTGGGTCCAGGATGACCACTGTATGCCGAAAACATTGCAGCTTGAGAACAGAACTCTAAACTAGTAACTGTCTCCGGTGCCTCTAAGAGGTTAACCAAATTAAGGAGAAAAAAAAAAAGAGCATTAAAAGGAACCTGTTCATGAGAAGTTACCCCCTTCCCCCAAACTGCCACCAATGTGTTATCCAGGGCAACAACAGGTTACCAATGATGATGTTCTACTTTCTGGCAGGATTGGAGTCATGCAGAAAGAGAACTGCATTCCCCAGCCTGTAAGGAGTAATGGGGGTACAATCACTCTCCGAAGAAGTCCTGCAGGCCAGGTATGCCACCACAAGCCACATCCCACACATGCACAGTTAAAGGGGTTGTTCATTTGTAAACTAGTGATGGCCTATCAGCAGGATAGGTCAGTATTAGTAGATCAGCGGGAATCTGTCACCCAAGACCTCTACTAATCAACTGGGCGCTGAGCTAATTTCTGCACGAAGCAGGCAGCTCTGTTCTCACTGCAGTGACCGGGCTTGGTATTACAGGTAAAGTTCTCATTGAAGTAAAAGGAATATTTGCCTGTAATCCCAAGCCTGTCCACTGCAATGGGAACAGAGCTGTCCACTTCCTGCAAAAATCAGCTCAAAGTATGAGCACACCAGAAAACAGCTGATCAGAGGAGGTCCCCGGCAGCAGACCCTCACTGATCTACTATTGGTGGCCTGTTTTAAGGATAGACCATCAATAGTTTATAACTCGACAACCCCTTAAGCAAAGTGTACTGGCCTCTGCTTCATCTGTGCATTGTGGATGCTGCTGGGGTCAGCTTGTGAACACGTATCTGTCTTGTGGGATGTCAATTAAGCCATGAGGGGCACCGGCCAGCATACATTTAAAAGGGTCCTAAAATATATGGCCATAAAAAAGTACTGTAATGTGCCAAACACAGAAAAAGAATAAGCACCATATATACTCGAGTATAAGCCTATTTTTTCAGCACATTTTTTAATGCTAAAAAAGCCTCCCTCGGCTTATACTCGAGTGAGGTTAAAAAAAAACAAAACACAATACTCACCTCCCAGCTGGCGTCTGTGTCCCCGATGCAATGGTCTCCCCGGCAGGGCAGCAAGCAGCTTGAGAATTCTCCCCACTGTCATCTTCCTGCTCAGTTTTGAATTCCCCTGCCGTCAGCACTGTGTAAGTAAGCGCTGTGATTGGGTCGAGTGCCAGCTAATCGCAGCTGGAGCTCGATCGTTGACAGCCATGCAGTGAATGACATCACTGAATGGCTGTGATTGGTTTATCGAGCGCCTGCTGTGATTGGCTGGTGCTCAATCCAATCACAGTGCTTACTTACACAGTGCTGACGGCAGGGGAATTCAAAACTCGAGCTGGGAGATGAAAGTGGGGAGAGTTCTCAAGCATCTTTCCGCTCCGCACCCCTGGGGATACAGACGCCAGCTGGGAGGTGAGTATTGTGCTTTTTTTTTTACCTAGTATATGCTCGAGTATAGCTCAGCTTATACTCGAGTCAATCAGTTTTACCAGCTTTTTGTGGTAAAACATATTGACTTGGCTTATACTCGGGTCGGCTAATTCTTGAGTATATACGATATATAATGTAACAAAATTACAGGTTATAGTCACTGATTACTTCAGAAGGGTCGGTGATCCAGAGATTTATTCCAATTGCCAGATTGCAGACAGGAAGGAATTTTTTCCCCTTGAAACGAGGAAAATTGACCTCTAACTTATGTTTTCCTTCGCCTTCCTTTGGATCAACATTAGGAGGTAATCGGACGGACTAGATGGACATATGTCTTTTTTTCAGCCTTACACACCATGTTACTATGTATATCAACACTGCTTTGCTAAATTTCTGCTGAGGCCTCCTGATGGCAAAAAAGCATGACCATACTGGTCATTAAGGGGGGCACTGGACCCGCAGACACATCTAAAACTATACACCCGAGTCACCACGGGCATTGAATATCAATTTACACAGAAACCTATTGTGAAGTGGAATGTTAACCCGTTTTCCATTCACTACCGTTACCATTACTGTAAGGCTCAACCCCTTTAGGCACTCATACATAAATTCTTACCTTCTCTACAGTAGTACACCAACTATCAAAATCTGATTCTTCTTTGCAGAAAAAGCCCTAGGAAATAAGACAAAGACTTAAGAAGCATATCACAATGCAATCACATATTTAAAGGGGCTGTCTGATACTTCAAAAGTGACAGCCTATCCTTACTATAGACTATTGATATTAGGTCAGTGAGGGTTCAAGTCCTGGCACCTCACTGATCAACTGTTTAAGGGGCCACATAGCTTTGGCAGGTATTACGTCCCCATCACGGTTTAGGCTAGGCTAACATGACGACCTCAGCGACTACACAAGTTGTGTGGTTAAAGATCGTAGTATTGCACTGCTTTGGAAAGGACTATGGTTGTGGCTTGCACTTTGCTGATATCACAACTCAACAGTCAAATGAAATCCAATCCATTTGACTTTTTTTTCTGATTGTCAGATTGCGGCAACTTGCAATGTGAACACGTTGACTTACATTACAAGCGAGGAGGGCAGCGCAACACTGCAATCTTTGGTTGCACGAAGTGTGGTGTGGCCGAAGTCAACATGTAGCCCTCGCCTTCCACTGCTCCGTACTTGGAGTAGTAGCTGTAACTAGTATTACAGCTCAGACCTATTCATTCGAATGGGAAGAAGCTGTAGCAAATTCCAATACAGGCCGAGCCTCTACTAAAACTACAGAACTACGCTCTACAGGGCGGCGTAAATCATGAAGGGTTGTAGCTTTGTTAAAGAGTTAACGGGGTCAGTACCAAGAGTCAAACTCTCACAATCTAATACTCATAGCTTATCGTTTTCTGGGGGGAGAACCAGAAAAGTTCTTTAAGATTATATATCTTGTTGGTGGCTTCAGTAATTTTCCAGTTGGTAACATCCTAGAGACTTGTTTCTTCTCTGAAAAATGTTTTGCCCCAAAAAGTGTATTCCCAGGTGAATACAAGTCACAATACTCTGTGACCGTCACCGGTCTCCCAAGGGGCCATGACTGCTGGAAATGTCCAACTGACAATGAAATGGTTCAGGATAGATTTTGGGGGAATATGCAGATGGTTTCTTATCCCATATCATGTAACAGGGATAAGAAATCACAAAATAGGACACCATAAAATACATTATTTACAAGGCATAGCTCTGTACTTTTAGTGGCAGCAGTCCCTCGTATTACCGTTCACTACAGTTTCATTCCATTGAAGTTGATGGACTAAGTTGTAATACCACACAGCCGCATCTAGATGTAGAGAGCGGTCCCTGCTAAACAACGAAGGAGGCCATGGCACCTTTCAATAGCTAATCAGCAGGGAGGCCAAGAGAAAGACCCCCAACAATCTAATATAGATGTCCTATTCTACTGGTTCTTGACAGCATTTGACTGCCATGAAGCATGGGTTAAAGAGAACCTGTCACGACCCCACAGGACCATAAACTAAGGAGTAGTGCTGTTAGAAGAGGTGAAAGGGAGCCGGGTGATGAATTTTTTTATAGTAACCCCGCTTCCTGGATACAGAAGGGTCATCCTCTGAAGTGTTACCCGACTTCCTGCCACGTCCCCCAACACCATAACTTAGGGGAAGGGATAGGTTCCCTTTAAGGTGCTTTGACACTGGCAGATTTTCTGCAAGGAACAAGTCCCAATTAATATTTCTGCAAGTGTATTAGTGCTTGTTCAGCTCCATTTACAAGGAGCAATCAGCTAGACTGAACATACTAAGCAATCGATAGTAAAGGTGCCTTTACATAGGACAACTACCGTACGAACAGTCGCTTGATAGTGTGGAAGTAAGAAACAGCTGTTCCACGTAAAAACGGCCACCAATCGGGTGGCGAGGCAGAATTCATTCCCCATTGGCTTTGTTGTAGCTCACCTAAAAATAGTTACTGGTCGATTATCATATATATTATGTTGTAAACAGGTAATGGTTATCATTCAACAACTAGCCAATAAACTTTGCCAGGAAATGGACTCTTGTTTGACGTTCGCCTCCTAATGAATGCTGATTGACATTAGTCTTTTTTTTAAATTATTTTGCTCTCCCACCTAATGTTAATCAGTCCCCGAAAATACATAAAATTATGCGAGTAACCCTTGATCGGAAAGTCACTGCTGGCCTTCGAGAGAACACTCACGGCTATGGTTTCTGACTGTTTGTGGTCCAGCGAGAGACCATAGCAGCGCGTGTTCCCTTGAAGACCACTTGCAAGCATCTGTGCGCTTTCAGTAGCCTCTGGAACCAATGAGCGTGTAGGGGAGAGGCCGAAATTTCAAATACACGCCTGCCAAAAACCTCACGCCCCTAACTAGTCGGTGGAAGATATTTTGGCTCATGTAAATGCTTCCAAAAATTTGTTCAGCAATTGCGAAATTGAACCACTGAACAACTCATTGTTCACTGTATGCGAAAGAACACAAACAGTCATTCTTACACTTTAGTGACCATTTCAAGCGACTAGTCAGACAATAGTTGTTCCGTGTAAAGCCACCCTAAGACCCTTCGGTCACATCAACTCCCATTGTTGTCGGCAGCATATCCTTGTTTACACCATATGCTACCAACAACAGATGGCTTTGTGTACCATATAAAATATGTGACCACCGTCAGCTTGTCCGTCGGCTGATTGGTGGCATCTGCACTCCGTTCAAAGCAGGTTTTGTAATGGAGACATCATTAACTAATCTTACCTAATTTTCGGATGCTGAATATGAAGATAACATTGAAAATGAGAGATTGTAACTTCCAAACAAGAACCAAAAGGAAGAAAAGAAAGAATGCTGAGTTTATTGATACCGATACACTACATTCTTCTGGCCTGGTGTAAGTGATGACCGATGCGGCCAGCCCTTCTTGTGATGATTTCATCTGTCACAAATGATCCATTCACAGAGCTAACTGAATTTCGTGCAGCCCTGCTGTCGTCCCACTAGAGTAGCGATAACTTTAAGATCACAAGACACGCATGGTTCTTGTACTGTACTGTTTTCCATGACTTTGTAGGTCCCTTTAGTTTGAGTTGCACATGCCAGTGGAACTGAAGGCAGCGCCAACTTCAGACTGCTCTTCAAAAACTCTATAAACAAGCGCCATTCATCGTGATCGGATGTGATGGCCAGAGCTGCCATAACACCACTGACATTGTAACAGAAAATGGGATCACCTTCTTCGGAATAGAACTGCACAAAGCATTGTTGCTGGCAGCGAAACTAAGTGACTTTCACATTCTGCAAGGGGATTCAATTGTTTCAACCTGGAGGCAAAACCTTTTGCTTTATTTTTTGGAAATTCCAGATCCCTGATAAGATCGTCGAGTTCTTTCGGTGTTATTTT
This sequence comes from Eleutherodactylus coqui, assembly GCF_035609145.1. NCBI lineage: Eukaryota > Metazoa > Chordata > Amphibia > Anura > Eleutherodactylidae > Eleutherodactylus > Eleutherodactylus coqui. The sequence goes on along the minus strand of NC_089846.1, from coordinate 111,664,796 downwards.
GTGCCGCACCTTAGAGACATTCAACACAAATTCACTCTCAATTGATGAAGGTCCTGCCAATTCATTTATGTCTGGTTCATCTACATTGTGATTGTTCTCAATAAAGCCCCATTTACACGCAAGGATGATCGCTCAAAATTCGTTCAAAAGATCATTTTGCATAAGCTGCTAATGGGCACTAATGCCCATTAGTAGCTTATTAGCTTTATTTGCATGTAAATGAGGCTCCCTTCGATGTATGCAGATAACAGCAGGTGGTCTGTTATCTGCATACAGCCCCTTTATTCTGCCCAGGGACTGCTGCTGAATACAATTTTATCAGCGCTCCCATGGAGAATCACAGTGTGCGGACCCTGCTATCAGGAACAGTGGATTTCATGCTCACATTAAATCCATACTTCGGCAGAAAAACAAACAAACAAAAAATAAATAACTAAAAAAAGAGGTCAATAAAGTTCTAATAAAACTGTAAAAGTTTAAAAATCACCCTCCTTTTGCCATATCTATAATTAAAAAAAAAAAAAAAATAGAAATCATAAAACAAAAATACATATTTGGTATCGCCGCGTCCGTAAAAGTCCCACACAATGAACGTCGTCCGAAAAAAACCCAAAAGAACAACAGAAATGCACTTTAGTCACCCGGTCTCCCAGAAAAAAAAATGCAATAGAAAGCGAACAAAGAGTTGCATGTATTCTGAAATGGTACCAACATAAAGTTCAGGACATATCATAAAAAATGAGCCCTTGCACAACTACGTCGAAGAAAAAATAAAAGTTATTGCGCGCAGAATTTAGCGGCAGAAAAGAATTTTAAAAAATGAAAGGTCTTTGAAAAAAAATAAAAGTAATACAGCAAAAAAACAAAACAAAACTATACAAGTTTGGTATCGTAGCAATTGTACTGATCTATAGGTTAAAGCTATCATGTAATCTTTGTTGCAGTTTGTGCGCCGTAGAAACAAGATGCACTGAAAGATGGCGGAATGTCGTTTTTTTTCTTTCATTTTACTCCACTTTAGAATTTTTAAAAAGTTTTTCAGTACATTATATGGTACATTAAATAGCACCATTAAAAAATCCAACTCGTCCCGCAAAAAACAACAAGCCCTCATACAGCGACGTTGATGGATAAATAAAGGAATTACTATTTTTTACAAGAGGGGGAGGAAAAAACGATTTGTTCTAACTTTACAATGAAAAGAAAGGAGGGCGTACAAAAGAAATAAAGCTTAGAGGAGGAGAGAAAAGAAAAATGTCCTGGCCAAAAGAAAAAAAACACGCTAAACGATAAAAAGAGGTGGCGAATACCATCACAATTAGTAAAGTTTTATATCCCGGTCATGATCGTAAATAAATCCCATAAAGACCAGAAGGCATCACATTTATCTAAGGTACTGTGAATGGAGGCGGCAAGATATTTCATTGAGCGTTAGTCTTTAATACGCGAGCAAAGGTCCATTGACGAGGAAGTCGCTGTGCTTTTCCAAAATTGCGCTATGAAACACTTTGCTGCTGTTAAAACATGGAGGAGCAGCTTGGCACGTATTTTAGTAAGCACTTTCGGGGGAACAAAGTAGGGAGGGTGTATGATACCAGCCCATCAGTATTTTGTATGGGTTGTCTTTTCAGAGAATACAAAGAGAGTTTTTTGTGGCTCCAGACCAGATCCTACCCCAAAGTTTAGAGGGCAGTTCTCTACCCAGCCATCTCTCCCACTAATCTCTTCCACTTACGACATACTCAACACCACATTAATGACTTCCCCTTACAAATATGCCGATATGGATAAGACCGTTAGAGGAGGGTCCAGATAGATAAATATGTTAAAATGGAGTCAGAGACGGAAAAGGTGCGGAGCCAAAGATTGAGTGGTAGAGATGAGGAATCTGGATATCCAACGGTAGCGGAAGGTGGTAGTAAGTATTTCTCGGACAGCACAGAAAATGCAGGAAAGCCAACTGAGTGAGGAACGTCAAGTTCGCTAAATAGAAATAGGGTGGCAGTACTCCATGGCCTCGGCATATTTTGGCCAAAACAGTCTGGCAGCAGAGAAGCGTATAAGAATGGTGTCAAGGGAGACTGGAGGGTCATAAGCTGAAACTGCACCCAACAGTGGTGCCACCCCCACCCTAGTAAAACGGATAGGACCGTTGATACTGGACCCTAGATTGAAAAATAAGAGGGCTGTCCATGACACTACATGTGTGAGGTGTGCAGTTGTAGTACAAAGTTATATCAGGAAGAGCTGAGCCTCCATGTACGGAATCAGCTTTGGGAATGCCGTGGCGTTTGTGGTAGTTTCAGACACAATTTAAGAAAAAAAGCTTGTATGCATTTAAGGGTAGCCTTTGAGACTGTTCCGGTCAGTCCCAGAAAGACATATGTGGAGAGTATAGACATCTTGGTGGTCACTATGAAACCTAAGAAAAAAGGAGATTTTTTTCCATTTGGAGAGAAGTGTGTTAACATCACAAATTAAAAGGTGGGAAATTGTAGCATATCAGGGAGATATGTATGCCCAAGTATTTGAGAGGGGAGGCTTCCCAGATCGAGAGAAAGAAGCCTGGAGAGAAGAGAGAGAGGTGTGCGGCATGTTAATGGATAGGGTCTTGAATTTAGAGGGATTTAATGTCTACCCAGACATAAGACTCTTATTATCTAAAGTAGCATGTAAGTTCGGGACGGAGATCAGAGGGTCGGTCAGGTTAAGGTCTGCGAATAGGGGGATTTTAAAGGACTTATCTTGGACAAGGATGCCGTTCCATGCTTAACGTGTACAGCCAGGAAGAGAGTGAACACCCCTGTCGAGGGGAATTACGATTGGAGAAAGAAGAGAATGTAGTGTGAGTGAGTCAGGCCGATGCTGTAGGAGAAACGTAAAGGTCCCAGCTGCCTGTAAAAATGGACCAAAAAGCCGAGGCGCTGGAAAACTCTAAACATAAAACAGCCAGTTAAGGTGGCATCCAAGCTTAAAAGAAGGACCCCCTCATCTCTCCGGTTTGCAATTTCGATCAAGTCAATCACCTTTTGTGTATTGTCCCCGGCTTGGCGAAAGCAGACAACATTAACTTGGTCTTTATTAGAGATGAGCGAGCGTACTCGGAAAAGCACTACTCGCTCGAGTAATTTGCTTTATCCGAGTATCGCTGTGCTCGGGTCTGAAGATTCGGGTGCCGGCACGGAGCGGGGAGCTGCAGGGGAGAGCGGGGAGGAACGGAGGTAAGATCTTTTTCTCCCTCTCTCCCGCCCGCTCTCCCCTGCTCCCCGCTGCGACTCACCTGTCAGCCGCAGCGGCACCCGAATCTTCAGACCCGAGCACAGCGATACTCGGATAAAGCACATTACTCGAGCGAGTAGTGCTTTTCCGAGTATGCTCGCTCATCTCTAGTCTTTATTAATTAGCCTAAAACGCTACAGAGTTTACCTTGGTGAAAATAATTAAATCGGAATTCAACAGTGCAACCGGACAACAGCTTGAGCAGTCATAGTGACACTATAGCCCTGGTTGTTTTCCCCCCTGAGGACGCCACAAGGCGAAACATGTTGGGGTGGCTATAGATTAGATTTTAATAGGGTTTTGGTGGTGCTGACTTATTGATTTCCACCTGGGCTTTTGGAAGGTGGCCGTCCAGGCCTATGTTTTAGTGTGTATATGCACAGTTGCACACATGATACTGGTTGATGACTGCTGGTCACGTTGCATTGCTACCACCATTAGCCCCTTTATTTTACATATCATTCGATGTTATCTTTGTCTTTTTTGAATAATAAAGTATTTAGATTATATTTTAGGGGATATTATCTAGGGTAAATAGTCGTCTGGGCATTGGTTCCAGATAGGCAAGTTTGTGGGAAGAGCAATAGGGAGAGAGTATAGTGAACTATAGTGATCATGGAATAACTGTGCTATTTTAGAAGCTTCATAGAGGAGGGTGCCTTAGGCCTCATGTCCACGGGGAAAATCAGATCCGCTGCAGATTCTCCATGGAGAATCTGCAGCGGGTCCCTCCTGCCCCGCGGACATGAGGGCTGAAAATAAGAATAAACTCACCTCTCGCACGCTCCGGATACTTCCTTCGCTGCCGCGTCATCTTCTCTGCGTCGCTGCCGGATCTTCTTTCTTCGGCTCGGCGGATGCGCAGGATGACGTCGGTGACGTGCCCCGCGCATGCGCCGTCCCGAAGCAAAATGATCCGGCCGCGACTGAGAGAAGATGGCGCCGCGGCGAAGAGAAGAAAAACGGAGCGGGTGAGTAAAATCTGATCTTTGTCTCCCGCGGATCCGGACGGCTTCCATAGGCTTCAATAGAAGCCTGCGGGAGCCGTCCCCGCGGGAGACCCACACGAAAATGGAGCATGGTCTAGATTTTTTCATGCTCCATTTTTTTTTTTCATTCACTTTTATTGACGATCCGCGGTTATTTATCTACCCGCGGGTGGTCAATGCATCCCTATGGGGTGCGGATCCGCGTGCAGGAGAAGAGTTCAAATCCGCTGCGGATTTTAATTCTTCTTTTGCCCGTGGACATGAGGCCTTAAGGGCATAGGGTGAAGAATTCACCGCTCTGTCCTTGTTTTACAGCCCTGTTTTTGGACTTGGTCTGCATTCTATTGATGTGGTGGGCTGATTTTTAGCTGGGCAGCCACGAAGCTCCAAACTTACATGTCCAATCTCTGGGTCTTCCAGGCACACCCCCAGGAAGAGAAGTAGCTTAAATTCCAAAAACACTGCAATTTTCAATTTTTTTCAGTGTCTTTTTCCTTGTGTAACTTGCAGACAAGAACCAATCTCACATTTTCAATGTCATTTTTGTGTTGTCAGAAACGCTATCTTTTCTCCTTCGGGAGAGCAACTATAAACTAAGTAAGGAGACTCAAATGGCCATGCACGCTCCTCTGGGTAATATGCAAATAAGGGAGATGGAATAAATCCTCCACAGTGCCACCTATTGAAAGGCAGCATTCCTTCAAGCCAAAGTCAGACTTTTTATACAAGCCTTGTTACAATGTTGCATATTACCCAGAGGAGCGTGCATGGCCATTTGAGTCTCCTTACTTAGTTTATAGTTCCTCTCCCTAAGGAGAAAAGATAGCGTTTCTGACCCCCTTCCCAGGCCTCTCACTAGCAAAGCAAGACTCCTACTGTACACTGATGAAGGGCAAAAACCCTGAAACAGCTGTCTGTGTATGGAGTCTGGCTTTGCTTTTAATTCCTGGTCATTGTAACAAGGCTTGTATAAAAAGTCTGACTTTGGCTTGAAGGAATGCTGCCTTCCAATAGGTTCCACTGTGGAGGATTTATTCTATCTCCCTCATTTGCATTTTTGTGTTGAGCACCACAAAATGATGTAAAATTACTTGATCATCTCTGTGTTGCAAAAAACGTCCCAAACTTTCTGGAACAGTATAATCAGATGGATGAGTTGGATGGACATTTGTTTATAATCATCTGCCTGTGTAAAGACTATTTACTTACTAACGCCACGGAGGGATCCAGATTCAGAATCTTCATCCTATTAGGATTTTTTTGGCAGTGATAGGTTTGATCTTGCACCGTATCAGCTTCTTCTGTATCCACAAAGGTCTGTGTTGTGTGAGGGTCCAGATAAATAAGCTCATCCCCTTCACAACAAAAAAAAAAAAAACACACATTACAACACGTGCACATTTTATCCATTGTTCTCACTATTGGGAGTTAAAATAAATAGATAACTCCCCCATTACAAAATTTGCTACTTTAATGTTTTAGCGTTATAGTATTTCTCTCAGCATACGGACTGTAATTTGGATTTGGGTCTCCCAGGATTACACAGTACACTGCAGGTCCATACAGTACACATTATAAAGTATCTTATAGAAATGACAGCTGTGAGCTGGTTCCTATAGCCGACTACTCAGCTTTTCTTTTGCGCTATTTTATATGAATCCCCCTAATGCGTTAATACGTAAAAGCATCCCACCGTAGGGTGTAGGCTCCACATAGAGAACATAAAATAACCACAGAGGGGACATTACTTACATGTTGTGGTTTAGCGGTCTCTAGAAATAGAATGTTGTCGCAGGTCAAGTAACTGCTGTTATACTGATATGATGGATAAAATAAATCGGATTGCCCCAATTATCTCCAAACACACTTATTAACCCCATTCATTCCCAAGGCGTTTTTCATTTTGGATTTCATGGTCTGCTAAAAATGACTTGTTAACTTTATGCTTTAGGTCAGTAAAATGAGGGCGATACCAAACTTATATAGTTTGTATATATTGTACTACTTTTAAAAATAAAAACCCCTTTGAAAAAAATTGCCTTCTGACAGCATATTCTGAGGCCCATAACGATGAGGCTACATGAGGGCTTGTGTACAAGAGTGGCGCATTTTATGAAAAACAAAATTAGCACCGTTCCTCTACTTAGCTACCTAGATGCCATAGACAAAAGATTTAAGCAGCGGGATCAGCGGCTTCTCTGATCCCGGCCATATCAACCAGAGCTCAGCTGTCAATAGCTACAGTGATCCCAGCAGAAACTACCTCTAGCACACGCCTCCAACATTTACCTCCGCTCCCTGACGTATTAGTACATAAAGTTGTGGGAAGGGACGAATGTAGATTTCCATGAAATTATTCTTTTTAAATGCAGTCCCATAGAAGATCATTCGTTTACCTGAAAAGCCTATGAAATAATAGGCATTATTTGGTTTTCCACCTAACGCTCCTAGTGACTGTGGCATTTTAAAACATTCCTGTAGAGAGAAGAAAGTGAAAATGTGACTTACTGTCCATCAATACAGTATAAGGTCGGCCAGACATTAACCCTTTCCAATCCACTGTCTGACGTCTTCCTACATTATGACTGAAGCTTGTACAGCTCCAATGTCAGAAGACGTCCGATAGGGTATTCTTACCGTCTATCGCTAGCCACTCCGCTGTCGGAGCTTCTCTGGCGCGCACACACTGGCTTTAGCCAGCAGATGGCACCGTTGTATAACAAAAAAAAAGAGAAAGCCTTTTAGGAAACCCTGACTCCAAAATTGGATTGGAAAGGGTTAAGTATATCTTGGGGTAGAATAATGTATGGGTGCTGGAAAAAAAAAAACAATTCCACCATTGTTTTTTGGGCCTTATTTATATAGTGCTCACCCTGCAGTATTAATCATCGGATAACTTCATTCTGCCAAAAGTTACAACAAAGGAGATTTAAAAAAAAATATTATATATATTTTTTTTAATGTTTTCAGCAAATCTAAAAAAACATTAAAAAAGAAACCCTATCATTTGATTTTATGTTGATGCATTGAAAGAGACATAACATTTAGATTTTTCCATAGAGGTGTAGGAGGGCTTATTTTTTTGCAGATTGACTTGTAGTTTTCATGGGTACCATTTTGGGGTACATCCATCCTTTGCTGGGAGGCAGCAAAAACCAGTAATAGCATGTGAGCAAATTTACCTTAAAAGCGTCAATATAAACAGGATTAATCTGGTTAATTCCTAGGCGCAGCGGTACAACCAGCAGCAGCGGCCTCCATGCAGAACCTGACGCTGACGTGTCTCTACCTCTGCTCCAAGCACTTGGGTGTGAGTACGAGTCGCTCCAGGAGTGCGGGCGGTAGCGGCACATTTTCCCTACATCAATGAAACAACCATCCCAGTTATTACTAATACAGTCTGCAATGTAAAGCGATTCATAACAGAAGGGCTGATCATTTAGGACTATTGCAATTATGACAACTCTTCTGGGAACTCCATGATTCTTCTTGAATAGGTATAAATTGACAACTATGTATTGCCATTTCCATTTTCAACGTGGCGTGTCCTGACAACAGAGACATATTCTATCGCCCTGTTAAGGGGAACGGTAACAATCAATTTATTCATACATGTCCTGAAGGAATAATAAAAGAAGGGAACAATGCAGAGTGTGAAGAAAAGACGCCCCAGAATTGCCATTTTGTGGGTAGTTTAAGTATTTCCTAAACAGACATGTCAGGAAAGCAAATTGGTTTGTCAAGATATCAAAAATAGTTCACACCAGAACAAAAAGAACCCCAAGCCCTGGACAAACACAGATGGGCACAGCGGCTTATCTTACTACTCCATGCACACTGTGTATTAGCATCATTAGTCTAAAGCTACTTCTACACTTCAAGACTGTGAAGTGCTGACGCGCCATACAGTCGTCCCATAGATTTGATCCTGTGCTTTCACACAGGAGCGATAGTCGTTTAATGAATAGAGGCGAAGTGCGTCGGAGATCTCTTCTATTCACTGTGAGCAAGCAGTTGTTCATAGATGAACGACTCCTGTTCACACTGAGCGAGAAGTTGCTCACCAGTCACTAAGTTTCAATGAGCTGAAACAAAGCAACTAATGAGTGATTTCTTGCTCAGTACCCTGTTGGGTCCTGCTTTTACACGGGATGACTATTGCTGGAAATCGCTTGTTTTCTTGACCGACAGTTGGCCTGTGTAGAAAGTACGCCAAGACACTGCATGCTGCTTGGACTGGCAAGTGCTGCCCACGCAGGCAACAATGACCAATCAAAGTGGCATATAGTATATTAGACTAATGAGGCATACTAATACACAGTGTGCACCAGACAGTTAAAGAAACGGTGCCGCCATCTTTGTTTGTCCAGGACCGGAGGGCTGCTTTACAGGTCTTCTCTAAAATACTAAAAAAAATTATGCCAACTTCCTCATCCCACTCTACCCCCCAGGAAGGGAGAGGTAGAAGGGAGGAGGAAAGAAAAAAAATGTGGCAGACTCCTTATATTTCCCCCATTACCTTCTTACACGTCATCATTTTACAAACTAATCTCTTGGCAAAGACACTTCATGGTAAATAGATTTCCATTCATTTTTTTGTCCTTTCATATTTTAGGACTGTGATTAAATGGTTTTGTCAAAATGGTAAGTGGGTAAATCTATAATATTGTAATCACCAATATAGCGAAAACCGTTGCCTCTGATATTAGTAATTTACCATTACTGTGACCCATCAAGGTATCAATCTCACCCAGTAGACAATTACAAGGTATGAAAACTCTGCTCTAGAATAGAGAGTTGCGGACATATGTAAGCCTCTCCACACCTGTTTGAGCTCTTCTATTAAGCCTTTTCGGATAGTCTACTCGCAGTAGAGAGAAAGTTATTAAAGGGGTTTTCAGGGGCTAAAATATTGACGATCTATGCTCAGGAAAGGTCATCAATATCTATTTAATGGGGATCCACTGCTCTGGACCCACACCACTCCTTGAAGAAGCCGTGACAGTCAGGCAAGCACTGTAGCCTCTTCACCTGGTAGCTCACTTGCATTCGAGCAAACGGCATGGAGCCCCTCTACCAGGCTCAGCCAATATAAAATGTGTAGCATTGTACCTGGTAGGCAGTGAAAAGTCAGAGCGGGTCAGAAGCAGCAGTATTGTTTTGTGCAAGTGGTTTTATGAACTTTTGAAGTGACTGTTCAGTCAGGACCTCAAAAACGATATGCAAGTCGTTACCTATAGGGTATGTTTACATGTTTTAGTTGGCTCTATTAGTGCAGATTTGTTATCTGTGACTACAGCTTATAGCTACAGAGACTACAGGACGTCAGAGGCAGTCTGAGATGGTATTAGTGTATCTTGACGCCACCGGAAGCTAGTGGTTTGACAGGAGGAACGCCCCTGTCAAACCTCCAGCTCCCGATTGGCTCAAGCATTGAAGGTCCTAGCAGTGTGCACGTTCCCATGCAGCCTTCCTGTTCCTGGAGAAATATTGCTGTGTCGCCGCTCCCCTGCAGCCTCCGTCCGCCTCTCTCCCCAGGCCTGTCACCGCAGTAATGTACCTGTGTCCCCGCTTCCCTGCATCCTGCCTTCCCCTCCCTCCCGCTAGTTGTGTTCCTGCTCCCCTTCAGCCTCTGTCCCCCTCCCTCCCTTCTCAGCACTTTGGCACTTACATAGTTGTGTCTTCACTGCTCTGCAGCCTCCATCTCCCTCCCTCACTCTGTGAAATAGGAGCGGTGTGCTGTTGCTGTCGCTGCCACCACCGCTCACCCGCTCCCTCGTAGTCAGCCGCCGCTGCCCAGTGCAGCGAGGCCCCCAGGGAAGGGTCTCTGCCGCCGATGCCTCATTGCAGCCCAGTGCAGGGAGCCCGGCAGGTAATCCGCTATTCGTCCGCCACTGCCCTGTGGATTGAGGCCGCCGGGGAATCAGCTGTTCCGCCGCCGTTGCACAGTGCAGGAAGGCTGCTGGACACCACGACAGAGAAGAAGGCGGCGCAGTGGCAAGAGGTAAGCCGCTGTTGGCCCTCTTACTCCACTGTCAGTCTATAGTTACTTCCAGGCTGGAGGGGATGTTACGCCGCTGTAAGTCTGTAGTGACTTGCAGGACATCAGAGGGGGGCGTGGGAGGCTGTCAAATTCCCTGTACCTTGTCCCCACACACACTTCCGGTGGCGACAAGATACACTAATACCGTCTGAGACATACCCCCTGTCTTATCATTGGTTCAGGGTATTGCAACCTCCCACCCTCAATCTCCTCTGATTGGCTGCTGTGTATAATACAAGCCCACCAAGGTCAGCATATAGACAGCTGGTTTCTATAACAGCACAGACAGAATGATTACAAAGAACAGATTAGTGAGAAAAAGAAAGATAACTGCCACACATATACAGTATATACTTACTAGAATGAGCTTTAGTAAGGAGGAGCAGGGCTTTAACCCCTTGAGTGGCACGCCCGGAACATTTCCGGGGACGAGCTCCACTGCTCATAGCAACATAGCCCGGAAGATTTCCGGGCTATGTATCACTATGGGAGCTGCAGAGCACAATGCCACAAGCTGTGACATTGTGCTCTGCCTGCACAGACCCACACAGAGCAGTGCAAGGGCTTTGAAAAACCAGCAGGAGATATTGCCGACATGTCGGCAATGTCCTGCTTTGTTTACAGGTTGCCATAGAGACCATCGGCTTGTCAGAAGCAAGCCGATGGTCTCTGTGGCAGGGAGAGCTGGCTGTTAGCTGTCAGAGGACAGCTAAGTACTAGCTCTTACAGCAGAGATCAGAGAAAACCTCCGATCTCTGCTGTGTTAACCCTTTACATGCTGCAGTCTACGTGACTGCAGCATGTAAAGGGCTGTCACTGCAGCATGTAAAGGGCTGTCACCATTGGACTCCTGGATTGTGATCAGGGGGTCCTGATGGGTCCCTGTGAAAGTCCCCTAAAGGGACAAAAAAAAAAAAAAATTAAAAAAAAAAAAAAAAAAAAAAAAAAAGTAAAAAAATTATTAAGAAAATAAAAAAAACACTTGTCTCCCTGTACTTTCTAAAAAATCAAAAATACAATCACACATGTGGTATCCGTGTGCGTCGTAATGACCCAGAGAAGGAAGTTAATACATTATTTAACCCCTTAATGACATGGCCCCTTTTTTCTTTTTTCCCCATTTCTTTTTTTCCTCCCCCCTGTTTAAAAAATCAGAACTTGTCCCGCAAAAAACAAGCCCTTATATGGCCATGTCAATGGAAAAATGAAAAAGTTATGGCTCTTGAGACGCAACTGCAAAACTAGTTGAAATTCAATGATTAGACCATTTTAAAAAACCTGCCCTGGTGGGCACGACAGGGTGGTAGGAAACCTGCCACTCAAGGGGTTAAAGGGGTTTAACAGCTGTAAACTACTTATTGCCTAGCCTTGGGATAGGCCATCAATAGTAGATTGGCAGGGGTCTGCTGCTAGGGATCCTTGCCAATCAGCCAGAGATGATTTCTGCAGGAAGTAAACAGCTCTGTTCCCACTGTAGTGGCTAAACTTGGTATTACAGGCAAAGTTCCCATTCACTTCAATGGAAACATGGTGTATAATAATGAGCCTAGCCCCTGCAGTGGGAACAGAACTGTCTGCTTCCTGTAGAAATCATCACAATGCACAAGACTACCAACCGTGAAATAGCTGAACATTAGGGATCCTTTTGTGGCAGACCCTTGCACATAGGCCATCAATAGTTTACAACTGGACAACCCCTTTAAGGATAGCAGCTGACCATGCACTAAATCAATTATACATCATATTGTCTGTTCTAGTGGTTTGAATTGTGAACTCCTAGATGACATATTTAATCAGAAAATGTATTGTACAAATGAAGGATACTAAATAGGTCTATTATTTGGGGTCTTCCAATATAAAAGAACAAATACCTGGAGCAACCCCCCCCATTTTGTTACACCTCCTCAGTGTTGTAGTCAACACTCAAGGGGTTAAACAACGAAGATCAGAGGTTTACCTGTTGAGACAACATGTGGCTAAGATTGGCAGCTGCAATCCCACTCCTGCCACCACGGTACTATTACTGCGGTATGCATCAAGACATCAAACATACAGTACTCTATGTTGACAAAAGTATTGGCCCCCCACTAATCCTGGGCTGTCAAGTGAAGGGAATATGCAAATTGGATGTGTGAGCATTAGGTATAAAAGGAGAGTATCATACAGAAATCATCAGCATACCCCCAGGTGTAGAGTTGACAGACTTCCAATGGGGTATGATGGTGGAATGTCACCCGAGTAAAGGGACATCACAGAGCTTTCGGACCTTCCAAACTCCACTACTGGCAATGTTATGTGAAAACGGAAAACATCTGGTGTTTGCGCGCGGCAGCCATGTTCTGAGACCTTGTAGGCCTCATGTCCACAGGCAAATTCGGATTTAAAATCCGCAGCGTTTTTCCTGCACGCGGATCCGCGCCCCATAGGGATGCATTAGACACCCGCAGGTAGTTAAATACCTGCGGATGTCATTTTTCCCGTCAGGCGCGGGTCCTGCGTGCAGGAAAAAAACCGAACATGCTCCATTTAGGTGCGGGTCTCCGCGGGGAGGGCTCCCGCAGGCTTCTATTGAAGCCTATAGCAGCCGTCCGGATCCACAGGAGACCCGCGCCTGAATTACACTCACCTGCTCCGGAGAATGCGGATCTTCCTTCCTTTGTGGCAGGATCTTCTTTCTTCGGCCCGGCGGATGTGCCCGGCGCATGCACGCGGCACGCAGCCGGCGTGCCGAGCACATCCGCTGGGCCCAAGAAAGAAGATCCGGCCGTGAAGAAGGGAAGACACGCACGGCCCGCAGCAGGTGAGTTTATTGTTATTTTCAGCCCTTATGTCCGCGGGGCAGGAGGGACCCCGCTACGGATTCTCCATGGAGAATCCGTAGCGGGCCTGATTTTCCCCGTGGACATAAGGCCGTAATCTGACACAACGTGGACAACGAAGCCTTGTGTGAGCTGCTATGACGTCACACACATTGTCTGCCAAAACACTCGCTCAGGAGGTCTCACAGGCCATTGGTCATCCATTAACATCAGAACCATCCAAAGGGAACTGCATGTGAAGGGTTACCATGGATGACCGGCTGCACACAACATCACAGCAGTGAATGCACAGCGGTGCCTGCGGTGGGGCTTGGAGTGTCGTTCTTGGACTGTAAGGGAGTGGAAGCAACTGTTGTAGACAGCAGATTAACAGTACACCATCTTCTGATCAGATGGCCGCACTTCGGTGTGACGGTTGTTTGGAGAGCGGCTTATACGCGACTACATCGTCCCAACAGTGAAGTTTAGAGGAGGTTGTGTTATGGTTTGGGGGCGTTTCTACTGGGAAGGACTAGAGTCATTGGTTATAGTTAAGTCCACCCTCAAAGCCAATAAGTACAGAGACATTCTGGACAATATGGCATTACCGTGCCTCTACCAACATGCCGGAGCACCATGTCCTACAGCACGCAGTATTGAGGCTTGGTTTGAGGAGCAGAACGTCTGCAAACTTCATTGGCCAGCCCAAAGTCTAGACCTCAATCCCACAGAGCATCTATGGGGTGAACTAGAATGTTGTATGCATGCACACCCAACACGCCTATTATCTCCCTGCATCACTATCTGAAGCTCTCTTTGAGGAATTGAGGCAAATCCCTTTGCACATCTATCAGAATTTGGTGGCAAGCGGCCTAGGAGGGTCACTGCAGTCATTGAGGCCAAGAACAGCCCAACACCCTATTGATAAATGTGAATAAAATTGAATTTCATCAGCTTCTATGTGTGTCCCAATAGTTTTTTCATCATAGTGTATACTATGTTACTCACGTTGTGGGGCTTTCATCTGCGTTATTTTTTTCTTCTGCCCTGAGATTACTTTTGAAAGTTGGACAGAGGTTGTACCAAGACTCCTTAATGTTCAATGTCAGATAAATAAATTACTTCTAATGAGAGGAAAATGTAACTTACTTATATCTTCGATGACCACTGTGTTATCCATTGAAACATAAACAGCTAATGAGTTCCACTCATCAAACAGGGCAAGCTTCCTGTGAATATGAGGATACTTAATAAACGTCTTAATTAATTCACAAGACGTTTGGCATTATGAGATGCACGGTGTAAGGGAAGCTTTACTTACTTTAACACCTGAGCCACAGTATTTGGTCCAAACCATTCTCCTATAGACTTTCCTTCTCCAACTCCCATCTGTGCTGATTTATTACCCCCAAATAAAGAAAAAAGTACAACATTATATATTGGATCTGAAAGTAAAGTTTCAAAAGTCTTCAAAAATTGCATAATAGAGATGAGCGAGCATACTCGCTAAGGGCAATCACTCGAGCGAGCATTGCCCTTAGCGAGTACCTGCTCGCTCGAGAGAAAAGGTTCAGGTGCCGGCGCGGGGGAGTAGCGGCAGTCAGCAGGGGGGAGCGGGGGGGGGGGGGAAGAGAGAAGGAGAGAGAGATCTCCCCTCCGTTCCTCCCCGCTCTCCCCCGCAGCTCGCTGCCTGCCGCCGGCACCCGAACCTTTTCTCTCGAGCGGGCAGGTACTCGCTAAGGGCAATGCTCGCTTGAGTAATTGCCCTTAGCGAGTATGCTCGCTCATCACTATTGCATAATTTATGTACACACCCTTTAAAGAATACCTACAATTTCAGATGACTTTTCAGAGTAAGCTGCCATGTGTGAACATGAGGAATAACACTATATCTGGCCATTATCGGACTTGTTTCTTGCACTTTTCCTGTCTGCAGGCACCATCTCTAATCTCTTCTCTGAGCTAATGGATACAGACTCGCTGCCATGAGGTCTCTCATACACTACACACACAAAGAGGAAATTCTGTTCCCCTACTTCTCATATACACAGAAGCAGCATAGAGGATACAGCAGTACTTTTGCATTGAAGCTGCGATTACAGCACTGGGATGAGATAAAACACTTACTAGAAGCTGCAGCCACATCTTAGGCCTCATGTCCACGGGCAGGTCGGATTCCGCCTGCGGGAGCCTGCACTGGGCAGGTCGGATTCCGCATACGGGAGCCTTCCGAGCGGGTGCTCCTTGAGGATTCCGCAAATCATATCTGCCTGTGAACATGGGGCCTTAGTGTGAATCTTTCTGCAGTTGTCTTTCTCCAGCAGCTCCCTCTTCTCTCCTTTATAGACTTCAATAGGCAGTATGAGACTGCGGTACGTAATGACCTGTCCCCGCTACCTGTAATCTGTCTCTGTGTCTCAGTTATTAGAGATGGACTTCACGTGACAACAGATTCCCAGTAGCCAGCACTTTAGAGAGATTTTTCAGCAGAAAAACATTATTTTAGGTAAATAAATTGGTCATAATTTGCACTTTCACTAGTTATCACACTGGCCATCACAAAAATACCTGTTTCTTAAAAGTGCAGTGCCTGTTTAATGTGAGAGCCAACATGGCAATCAACTCTGGAGGGCATTCCCTGCTCATTTTCCCTATAAAGAGAAATTTAGATATTTACTGTATCGCTATTCAATTTTCTGGTCATCATTATAATACATGAACAGAATGCATCTACTGCTTGTTAGCATCTCCGAGTAGGGAACGACCCTCTAATTTCCATATGCCCTAATACAGGATGAGCTAGCCCCTTTAAATACATGAATTAAACCTATATATTAAGAACACCACAAAAAGTTTGAATATTTAATTTTGATTCATTTCTACAGATAAAAGTTTATCCGTCACAGCAACAAGAAACATATAGGAAAACACTACCTGTAGAACGTATGAAAAGGTCCAGACTGAAGAGCTTATAACCTCTATGTAGGAAGTGCAGCCGTCACTTCAGCTCTAGCAGTGAGAATACAGACTATGGCCGATTGCTTCATAACGGCTCCCATTGAGCTTTAACTAGTAATCTCTGAACAAAGCTTCAGGTATGTAGTAACAATCTGGTATTTCCTCTTACGTGGCTAACTTCTTGAGGAAACGTACTATTGCCTAAAAGTTGTGCTGATGACAACACTCTGGGCTCCTGCACACTTGTGTTTTTCTTCCGCTTGTTTTTGACGCGATTGTCAATGGGACTTTCTAATGTTAAAAACTAGAGATGAGCGAGTATACTCGCTAAGACACATTACTCGAGCGAGTAGTGCCTTAGCCGAGTATCTCCCCGCTCGTCTCTAAAGATTCGGGGGCCGGCGCAGGTGACAGGTGAGTTGCGGCGGGGAGTGGGGGGGGGGGGCGGGGGAAAGGGAAAGCGAGATCTCCCCTTCGTTCCTTCCCGCTCTCCCCCGCCCCCCCGAATCTTCAGAGACGAGCGGGAAAATACTCGGCTAAGGCACTACTCGCTCATTTCTATTAAAAACATATTGCACAAAAATTGCAAAGCACAAACGTACGATGTGTCTTTAACATTAGAAAGTCTCATTGACAATTGCGTGAAGAAAAAAAAAAAAAGCAGCGATATCGCGTGAAAAACACAAGGCAGAGACCAAAGAAAATAACATTCTCCTCAACACTTGAAGGGGTTCTGTACTCGCCTGTACCTCGCCGTGCCGTTTATCAGACACCTCCTCGTCTCCCCATGTCCGTCCTGCAGGCTGTATAAGGCAGTGCAGAAGCTGACAAAGTTTCAGCTTCCGCAACTGCCTCAACCACTGCCAGGCAGCAAGTACTTCCGCCTGGGTCAGTGGTCGGCACGTGACGCATCACTCCTACGTCGGCCACGTCTAACCGCCGGAGTCGACGGCGAGTGTGCATGCACCCCGCGAATGGGGACGCACGCGCACTCACCATCGACTCCGGAGGTTACATGCAGCCGGCGTAGGAGTGATGCGTCACATGCCGACCACTGACCAAGGCAGAAGTACAGCAAATACAGTGGTATCCTATTTGCTGCTCATGAATAGTGTTGAATCAGGTGTAAACTCTATTTCCACATAAAAGCCATCGATGAATGGATTGTTCTTACCCATTTGATGAATAGAATAACAACTATTTTTCCTGTCCAGAAAACACTGTAGAATTCGGTAATATTCTTTTGGCTGTGTTTTATGTCTCTCCCACCTCCAATCTAAATGAAAAAAAGCAAGTGCCAGTTATATACTTTATACTCTATCTATCTTTAGATAAACACACATAGACACACACACACACACACACACACACACACACACACACACACACAGTTTATCAGTAGAATGAAACAGTTCAAACCATTTACTGGCACTACCACCTAGTATAAGGGGCACGTCAGGCCACAGATCCAATTAGGCTACAGATTAGCCAAACATCTGTCACAAGAATCCTTATGGCATATGTTTAGCCAGAAAACACCACTAGACCTCTTTTTTAATTTTACTGAAAAGTACAGTTGACTACACTTCAATACAAAGGGATCACACAGAAAAAAAAACAATACCACGCTGTACTTTTTTTTTTTTAAATAGACACTTCTGATGTATGGTCATTTGTTTCTGCTAGAGATGAGCGGGTATACTCGCTAAAGGCAATTACTCGAGCGAGCATTGCCTTTAGCGAGTATCTCCCCGCTTGAGACTGCAGGTTCGAGTGCCGGCGCAGGGGAGCGGTGAGTAGCGGCAGTCAGCAGGAGGGAGCGGGGGGGGGGGGAGGGGGGGGGGGGGGGGGAAGAGAGATCTCCCCTCCGTTCCGCCCCGCTCTCCCCCGCAGCCGGCACCCGAACCTTTTGTCTCGAGCGGGGGAGATACTCGCTAAAGGCAATACTCGCTCATCTATAGTTCCTGCTCAAACATATTTATTAAAGGCCCCAGAGAGTCTTTTTGCCCAAGATCAACACTTTAGATGAAGAATAAAGTCTTGTGTTAACCACCAATGGATTAACCCCTTCAGTAGCAGAGATTTTTTCACTTTCCATTTATTTTTGTTTTTTCACCCCCACCTCCTAAGAGCCATAGCTTTTTTTATTTTTCCATTAACATAGCCGTGTGAGGGCTTGTTGTTTAACAATCCAAGGTATATTTTTTAATGGTATCATTTAGTGTACTACACAATGTACGGAAAAACGTTTAAAAAAACTTTAAGTGGTGATAAATAAAAAAAATGTAAAAATTCTGCCATTTTTTTTTGTGGGGGGGGGGGGGGGAATTTAGTTTTCACACGGAGTCCAGAATGCAGTAAGAGGGACATATGAACTTTGTTATGTGGGTCGGTACCATTACGGGGATACCAAATGAATATTGTTTTTGATTGTCTTTTTATTTTACTGTCTGGTATAAATATTGTGGTATTTTTATAGCTTGTTTATTTACGTACACCGCGATACCAACTATGTGGGGTTTTTACCTGCTTAGATTTTTTATGGGGAAAAAAAGGGGAAAAGGCTTTTTTCCCATTTAATATCACATAAATATATCTTTTTTTTTACCCTTAAAAAAAACAACTTGCAATTACATTTTATTTAGTTCCCACAGGGGACTTGAACTTGTGCTCAGTTGATCGCTAGTACTATATATTGCAATACTTCAGTATTGCAGTTTATAAAGTTGCCTATGAAGCTCTGCCATGGCCTTCAGTAGGATCTAGGCTGCCATGCTAGCCCATTGGCACCCGCGATCGCATTGCTGGGTGAGTCGTTGGGGGAGCGGGTTCCCCTGCCGTCTGTTTAAACACGTAGTCAGCTTTGACTGGAGCATCTAGTCAGTTAACCACTACAATCAGAGCTAACTTTGATGAGTGGCTGTCAGAACAGCTGATGGAAGCCAGGTACGGAGTGGACTTGGTTCCTGAGCTTGCCCCATACACCCTTCACGACCGCATGCCAACTGATGGTGGTAACACAAGTCTCTACTTTTCTCCTAAAGAAGTGTCGATATTGAGGAACAACACTCTGGGACCTCTATTAGATACGCCAGCAGTTTGTTTGAGCAGTAGATAGTAAACATATATTGACTTTTAGGGCTGTGGACTCAGCCTTGTCACTTACTCCAGCCAATTGATTGAAAGACTGTTTTTTTGTGTTTGTGTATTTTTAATATGCGTTTGTGCTCGCCGAGTCTATGTTTTGAATTCAGTGACCAGAAGCCTGTGTTATCTCATTCACATCGATTCAGGGGTGCATACAAATACTGCCCCCTTATCATGGGACCAATAATTAAAAAAAAAAATCATCATTTATATCACAATGTTTGATGACTTACAGGTTCTCAGTCTTTGCAATGGGTTGCAGACACCCAGCTGTGGCTCAGTCCCGAAATATACTGCAATAGAGGGCCATGCATGCACACTACAGCTCCATTCACTTCAATGAGACCACCGGAGATAGCCGAGTCGACTATTTCTGGAGGTCTCGTTGAAATGAATTTAATGGCGGTGCACATGTGTGACCATTCACTGCCACATACTTCACGACTGAGCCACAGCTGGCGTGTCTAAATGATGGGTAAAAGCCACAACCCCTAGACAGCTCCATTCTTACTGCAGTGGTCAGGTTAGGTATTGCAGGCCAAGTTCCTATTCACTACAATGCCTGCAATACCAAGTCCGGCCACTGCAGTAAGAACAAAGCTCTCTGCTTCCTGCAGAAACCATCTTAGTGCCCAAGTGCAGCGGCCCAGTGATCAGCTGATCAATGGGGGTCCTGGGCAATAGACACCTTTAATCTACTATTAATGACCTGCCCTGAGGATAGGCCATAAATAGTTTATAACGGGACACAGTGTTCACGTGATATGCATATTATCATCTATCGCATGAACATTACTAACCTCTGCCTAAATGCTGGCAGGTTAAGGCTTGTGCCAGCATCATCTGTCCACACCTCAGCATACATCCCCAGCCGGCATCAGACGATGGTCCCGTTCCTCCTGTTTTTAAAATATAGAATTAACAATTATGAAAAACTATAAATTGTGTTCCTTTCCATGCTGCATTAACTAACCTCCAGAGCTGCGATTCCCGACCAGGATTCTCAAACGCTGTAGTTATTTGAAACATAGTCAGAGTTCCCCAGAAGACAGCAACAGGCAGCGACATTTTGGAGTTTGTTCACAAACATTACTGAAATACTGGGCCCATCCAGAGGCAGCCTGATATTTCATACCTGTGATAATGAATGGTTCCCGATCTTTGAAGAGCGTTTGTCACGTCCTCTAAGAAGTGGATGCCTCACTAATTCCTCACTGTTCTAGATGCCCCCCATTCATCTACCATGGCTCCAGTTAATCTTGAAGCCTGATACTTGTCACCATCTCCACTGCCCAACGTCAATCAAATATCACTGCAGCCATTGATATTGAGCGGTGGGGACAGTCCACCTGAGAACTGACTAGTAAGGCCGCCTGCAGACGGGCGGAAATTCCGTGGCGGGATTTCCCGTGGAATTTCCGCCCTTGGAAGCTGCCAATCCTAGGCGGACGGCCGCGGTTTGTCCGCGCGAAATCTCGCGCGGCAAACAAACCGCAGCATGTTCTATTTGTCTGCGGGGCTCACAGAGCCCGGCACAGAAACGTCACTGCCCGGCCGCCAGCTCAGGTCTGCGCATGCGCAGGCTGCCCAGCAAGTTGGGACATCAAACAGCCGGAGCGGCGGGTGAGTACGCGCTGCTCTCTGCAGGCGCTCGGGTCGGATCCGGCTGCATGCGGCCTAACAGAGTGAAATTAACATCAGTCATTGTGGCCTTTTTTCTATTTGTTGACATAATAAAGCATTTTATGGAAGAAAAGGGATTTTTTATGTTTTTTTTAATATTCTTTTTAAATATTTGTAGTGGTTTGTTGTTGTTTTTTGTCCCACTATGACCACAGCTAGGGATATGGAACTCCTCTGAGCCCGACTACTCAAAAAACACACAGCAATACTTTTGTATTGCAACGCATTTTGCCTATTAAACTGGGCTCACACAAATGAGACGGATTCCACATGCAGATTTCCGCAGCACAAGACCTGTGATCATTGGCGGAAAGTAACTACGAATGAGCGCGGATGCGTGCGCTTTTCCACACAGATGTACGCTATGCACAGCGCATCGTCCAAGCAAAAGAAAGATCGTATCCGCGAGTGTGTACGAAAAAAACGACAATGCGTGCATTTCAGTGCCTACGTTTTAACACATATCGCTGCTGTGGAAGGCGAACTCTGAATCTGCAATCCAAATCTGCCCGGCCTTAGTGTAAGCCTAATTAAGTCCCTGGGTGCCATAACAAACTACGGTATCAGCAGCCCGCAATCACAGTACAGTGGAGAATGTATATGGTGAAAGGAAGGTGGACCCTCCCTTTGTCTAACCACTTCTATACCGCAGTCCGCATTGACCACAGCATCTAACAAACCCGTGGTTGTGCTAGTACAACAGCGTTAATGGCTTTAACAGAAAAGACAAGGACAACTTATTATATAAGGAACTTATATAGAAGAAATTTGGCCGGTATCAGAAAGCTCTGAAGGAACGTTCACTCATCCGTCCATAAGACAATGCGAAATACAGAAGCAAGTGCACATCCATAGGGTGGAGCAAAAAGGAAGAACAGAAGTTTTGGACCTACCTAGTCCAATGCCTAAGAGATATTGTGGCAGATCCTGAAATGTAGATCTTTTGAAGAACCTATCTCTGTATCTGACAAAGCTTTCCTGCATAGAAGAAGCAACTAACATTTCTAAAAAGCCATTTGAAAAACTGATACCTAAATGTAGGAAGTACTTAGTCGCCATTCTGGCTTCCAACCAGTAATTGTCCACACAGGGGACATGAATGTTGAATAACTTTGTTCCTTTGTCCAGGGGGATTAAACCATAGGGCAGGCAATATACAGGAGAGCCTCCATACTTACCTATGGGAGAGAATTTCTTTCTATATGTAAACCACAAACGGGAGGTAACGTCTGAGAGCAGGGCGCATTTTTCTGTAAGCAAGAGAGAGATTCTAGTCATTCCGGTAAAAATGGAACACTCGAATAACAGATTTGTCTAAAACCTCTGCTTTGTAGTTAAAAGGAATGAATAGATTAAAACTGATATATACTACCCTACCAAAAGTAATTGGACACCTCAGCAAGAATCTAAACTAGTATTTATTTCCATATGCTAATACTTAGTGGGGTTCCTTTGGCCCTAATAATATTGGATACTCTCTGTGGCATACTTTCCACTAACATCTGATATACTTCAAATGGTATTTCCCTCCATTCACCCTGCAAATGTCTGACGAGTTCTCTCCAAGAAGATGGACGCTGTTCATATTTCCTGACCCGACGTTCCAGTTCATCCCAAAGATGTTCAGTAGGGTTCAAGTCGGGACTCTGTGCAGCCGGTCCAATCGTTGAACATCCATACCCTCAAACCAACGTAAAACAGTATTGAATTTGTGACACGTTGTCTGTTGGAAGTACTGCTGACTAGAGATGAGCGAGCACATTCGGATCAAGTAGTTACTCGAGCGAGCATCGCTCATCTCGAGTAACTGCTTACTGGTCCGAGCAGGCTTGGGGGGAGCGGCGGGGGAGTGAGAGAGACAACGATGACCCTTATCAGGAATTCACAGCAGGATACAGCTGATACTATTGCTTCAGCTGTATCCCACTCCCTGAAAACAGGCGGGGTATGAAGAACACAGCTGTTCAGCTGTGTTCTTCATACTCTGTTTGGAGCGCTCGGCTATATAACAGCCAGGCGATCCAAGCGGAGAACAGCTTGATGCAGAAGACAAGCGGCCCTGCTTGTCTTCTGCATCCCTCGCTCGAAGCGCAAAGTGATCGCCCAACGTTTGAGCGATCACCTTGCGCTTAAAGGCACACAACGATTATCGCTCAAAAGATTTTGAGGCACGGAGAGTATCCAATGTCATTAGGGTTAAAGGAGCGTCACCAAGTATTAACATATGGAAATAACTACTACTTTTGATACTCGCTCAGGCTTCCAGACGGCACCAATATATCTATGCACTGACTATAAATACGGAATCTGCCATTAGAAAACCAAGATCACACAATATTTTAAGTCCTGCCAGTTTTCTGCATGGGAAAGCTCAAAAATGCCCAGAAACACCCCTTTGTAGGCAAATTAGCATTAACCCCACCCTTTTATAGGTCATAAGATAAGGCTCATTTACACTAGCCGATGATCGCTTAAGAAAAAAAACAAACCCAATCGGCGATCGGTTCAGCAATAATCGGTGCGTCTAAATGTGCGCCCATTGTGCACTTTTCGGGCACTGCTAGCTGATTGACGATTTTTAGGTTGGACTGAATTTAACAATCAGTCTTATCAGAAGTTCTCCACAGGGAGTGCTGGATTGTTTCCCTGTGGAGAAAGAAGGATCTGAGCACAGATAAGGGCTATTAACTGCATTCACATAAGGTCTCATTTGCATACTTAATTGCTATTAAGTACCCAAGTAGCTACTTAATAGTTTATGCAAAATGATTGGTCAAAGCTGTCACTTAAACTGCCGTATGAGCGATCTTTTAGTGATCATCGGCTGGTGTAAATGGGCCTATAGTCCCGTGAAATTTGTAAACTGTTGGAAAACTACGATCAAACACATTTATCAACTCTGTGGTGTCTGTAAGGGACCCCATGCTCAAAACGGTCACCTGGACCAGCCGATGTCAGGGTGTAACCGGATGACTATCTGATGTGTAATACAATAATCTTTATTTGTATAGCGCCAACTTATGCCATATGTATGGGGGGGCTCCTGACTTCCCAATGACAGATTATATTAGAGAAAAGAAGGATCTGGCGCACCGAGTTTCAATGCCTAATCTTTTTGTTCCCCCTGGAAATAAGTAGCTGTCAGAAGAGTCTGGCTTTCTCCAGCATTCCCATGTAAAACAAATGAATGCTCTTCTGGATTGACCGTTCACGTGTATGGGGCTGTGGGGCTGTCAGAAAAAATATCTGCAGGCCGAATGAGCCCTGAAACCTACATTACTAGAGGAATTACCCAAAAATGCTAATATCGTCTCTCATGTGATTTTTGATGCAAAACACTCAGAATCCAATTTTAAAAAAATCAGAGTTTTTACAGTATAATAAACCCCAGCGGTTTTGAGGTCTATGCAGGTTAAACTCAATTAGCATTTGTTAGGTGTTTCCATGGCAACATACAGAGCGATATATTCCCGCTTTCTTTGCTGCCGCTTACACTACTGACCTGTTTTAATGTCATATTGTTTTCCTAAGATGTAGACCGGCTCATCGGTATCTGGGAGTTCTTCTAGTTCCAGGTAATCAGATTCATCTATCTGGTTTTCATAGCTTACAAAACCTGCAACAAATATAAAAAATAAATAAATAAATAAATATAGTGTATACATTTTGAGAAACATTTTTTACATAAAATTACACACCAGAATCTAAAGTGTATCTCCACTTACAAGTTTATATCTATAGATGAGCGAATGTACTCGTAATGAGTACTTACGCACCCGAGTACCGCCATTTTCGAGTACTTCAGTACACGCGCGTAAAGATTCGGGGGGCGCCGGGGGGCGGGGAGAGGCGCGGCGGTGCGGGGGGTAGCAGCGGGGAACAGGGGGGAGCCCTCTCTCTCTCCCTCTCCCCCCCACTCCCCGCTGCAACCCCCCGCGTCGCCACGGCGCCCCCCGAATTTTTTCGCCCGAGTACGGAAGTACTCGAAAATCGCGGTATTCGGGCGAAAAAGGGGCGGGGCCGAGCACGTTCGCTCATCTCTATTTATATCCTAATGCGTTTATCTGCGGGAACTTTAATATTCTACTGCACCACCTGCTCGCCCCAATGATTCCTCACATTCTCCTCCGACTCCTTTGTTGAGGAGTTGTTTTCATCCACAGGACCTCCTTTCGTTGGACGCTCTTTCTAGATCACAGCACTCTCGCTACTCTGTCCACAACATTGCATGCGAAAACCCCACAAGGGGCCAGTATCTGAAATCCTGGCCCCCGGGTAGTCTAGCATTGATGGCTAGGCCTTGTTTGAAGTCACTCAAATCATTTAATTTTCCCATTCTACTGTGGATTCACACTAAAACTGATCCACTTGCTCATTTGATTTTATGCTGCACTCCGGGGTCACAAGTCTAATATCCACACAGGAAAGCTCCAATCATGAAAGAGTCGGGGTCTCTAACAAAGTGGCCATTCAGTGTTTTTTTATGGGTGCAAACAAGTCCCAGGGGATTCTCCTTTTAGCAAACAAGTCCCAGGGGATTCTCCTTTTAGCAAACAAGTCATAGTCATAGGGGATTCTCCTTTTAGCAAACAAGTCATAGGGGATTCTCCTTTTAGCAAACAAGTCATAGGGGATTCTCCTTTAAGCAAACAAGTCATAGGGGATTCTCCTTTAAGCAAACAAGTCATAGGGGATTCTCCTTTAAGCAAACAAGTCATAGGGGATTCTCCTTTAAGCAAACAAGTCATAGGGGATTCTCCTTTAAGCAAACAAGTCATAGGGGATTCTCCTTTAAGCAAACAAGTCATAGGGGATTCTCCTTTAAGCAAACAAGTCATAGGGGATTCTCCTTTAAGCAAACAAGTCATAGGGGATTCTCCTTTAAGCAAACAAGTCATAGTAATAGGGGATTCTCCTTTTAGCAAACAAGTCATAGTAATAGGGGATTCTCCTTTTAGCAAACAAGTCATGGTCATAGGGGATTCTCCTTTTAGCAAACAAGTCATGGTCATAGGGGATTCTCCTTTTCGCAAACATTGAACGGTTCTTTCAGTTACTCTGATAGTTTCACTCCCGTTACATACCGATCTCGACCCCTGGAGATATAGGACATCCCCATATTTCAAACACATGTGAAACATAAGGCCCGCAAGTCGAATCCAGCCCACCGCCTCATTTTACGTGGCCCGTGAGCAGGGCCTGCGCTGGGGGAGAGCAATCTGGGCAGTTGTAGGGCCCCCATCTCTACAGAGACGCTGCGTCAGAGGTGCTAGTCTAACAGGGTGCCGAAGGAACGGAGCACAGCCGTCTGCAGCCTGTCATCTGCAGGTATGTGCCCCAGACCCAAATGCACCCTCATACAATGAGGCGGATATGCATGAGTAACGCTACATGCAGACAAACCATTTTTTGATCCGAAAATCGGATGGAAATAGAGCCTGTTCATTGTAATTGGTATATTCACACGGGATTTTGTTTTTTTTCACTTGGATGTCCAAGTAAAAACAACTTGCAGCAAGTCTCACTCCTGTACGACTCTAGGCTGGGTTCACATGGGACGAAATTGCGGCGGAATTTCCGTGCAGAATATCTGCACGTCAATTCCACCCGCGGCTCCTAATCCCGGGATTAGTCAGCGAAGTGGACGAGATCTTGCAGAAATCTCTTCCACATGCTGCGGCCAAGCCGCACGAAAACTGACATGCGGCGCGGAAAACAAAGACGCGGCATGTCAATTCTTTTTTCATTTCTGCGGCGGCCTCTCTCCTCTCTATGGGAAGAGACGGGCGCAGCGGAGATGCAGGCGGTGAAGCCCCTTCAAGACCTGCATTCGTGGGGTTTAAAGTTGGGGTTATCCCACAGAAGTCCGCACAAATGGTGTGTGTGTGTGTGGGGGGGGGGTGTCAGTGTGCGGTCTGATGCCAGTGTACATCACCCGTGTGCATATACCCAATCTGCATCACAAATTTACATATGGCGTCTTTTTCCCCCGCAATGTGGATTTATAATCCACATACGGAAAAATCTTTGGCGCGGTTTCCTATTTATCTGAATGAGACACGTTAAATCACAGATTTTGCTGTGCATTACACTGTCCTACATTTACTATCAGCCCTTTGAGGGCATCGATGAGGCCGGCCTCACTTGAGCGTATGCGCAATTGTGCGAGCCTCAGCGCAACGTATGTGTGCTACGAATAAGGCTTTTTTGCGCACGTATTGTCATATTTTACCGGGTTTTTTTTTTGTCTACAAGGCATGTTCATTTGCGCACAAAACACAAAGACGCACCGATTGAAATGGCTAATTCGTCTAATGAGTTCTTTTTCCAGCAGAATTATGCCGTTTTCAGGCATCTCCTTGCAAATAGCGCACACATTTGCGCAGCCCCCAATGACTTCTATGGGACCTTTGATGCGCAAATATGCAGAAAAATAGAACACTTTCTATTTTTTTGCGCACTCAAAATGTGCACCCAAATACGGAACTGCGCACAAACCCATTGAAATCAACGGGTTCTATTCTATGCGTATTGTACGCGCAAATTTTGCACATGTAAATACTTGCATGTGAAGTTGGCCTACGGCGGGGCTCCCACGGCCGTAAGTGTAAAATACTGCTTGGGTCGAGCAGCGCTTCGGAGCTATGGAGCCAATGTTGACCAGGCGCGCTGCCGCGTATGGCGGCGAAGTTGTAATGAGCAGGACAGCATATCTCGCGCACGCCGTTATGCGCAGACCCGGCCTTTTTTGTCGCACATATATATGCGGCAAAACAGAAAACGCTGCGTTCTTTTTTGCGCTTACTTATTAAGCAATTCTGACACGCTACTGTGAGCGGAACCGCGTACGGCAATGTGATGGATTGCCTTACTGCGAATCACATGGGTGTAATCATACGCCCGCGTGAGCCCGGCCTAAGGCTGATGTGGCCCTCAGTGAACCCTGCCATATGCCATAGGGTTATATTGTTATGAAGCACACCTGTGGATCCGGTTACCTGCAGGACAACGGCCGCTTGTTCCGCCTGATTTTCTAGTTAACATGGCAATACCAATTAAATGAGACTATAAGATGGCGCCAGGCTTCCTGCCTCTGAGGAGACCCTGCGTGCACCACTGAGCAATAGGGGCAGGGCGAGGAAAACCAGGCGGGCACCACACTCTTATGAAAGCTGTCTAAAAGAAAGTCTGTCTCTGTTGCCCATAGCAACCAATCACAACGCAGCTTTCATTTCTTACACTGCTGAAGTAAAATGAAAGCTGTGCTGTGATTGGTTCTTATTTCTTATACTGCTGAGGTAAAATGAAAGCTGTGCTGTGATTGGTTCTTATTTCTTATACTGCTGAGGTAAAATGAAAGCTGTGCTGTGATAGGTTGTTATACATTATACATCATACCGCTGAGGTAAACTGAAAGCTGCACTGTGACTGGTTCTTATTTCTTACATTGCTGAGGTAAAATGAAAGCTGCGCTGTGATTGGTTCTTATTTCTTACATTGCTGAGGTAAACGAAAGCTGTGCTGCGATTGGTTCTTATTTCTTACATTGCTGAGGTAAAAATGAAAGCTGCGCTGCGATTGGTTGTTATACATCATACTGCTGAGGTAAACTGAAAGCTGCACTGTGATTGGTTCTTATTTCTTACATTGCTGAGGTAAAACGAAAGCTGCGCTGTGATTGGTTGCTATATATTACACCGCTGAGGTAAACTGAAAGCTGCATTGCGATTGGTTCTTATTTCTTACATTGCTGATGTAAAACGAAAGCTGCGCTGCGATTGGTTGTTATGGGCAACAAGGCAGATTTTTGAAGAGTTCAGTGCCGGGCTAATTTTCCATGGCCCGGCCTGTACTTCTACTCAGTGGTAATGTCCACAAACCAGTATAGGGCACTAGATCACTCAGTCATGGTCTGACGGCGACCATGGAAGGAGCGTTATCAGTGCACTTACACCAAACTGTGACACAGAAGGATATAGTATTTTTTTTTCTACATGCGCGCCATTTTTATAGTTCTTCAGTGTGAACCGTCTATGTAGACAGGCCGTCGTTCACCTATAAATAACGGACCGTTTATGGTGAATGGAGGCGGCCGTCTGTCCGGAAAAATCCCCGGCCCGATCCCCCTCCATTCACAATAAATGTTCATCGCTGGAGCGGCTGCTGAACGCTTCACCGCCCGACACTCGTTCCGTATAACATGGGCTTTAGTGAATCCCCATCAGCGGAGAATTTACAATTACACTACATTACCGGCACGGCGGCTGGCATTGGTCTTGCCGACTCTTGCGCTCCAGGGCGAACATGAAAATACAGATGTAAGCATCTCTCTGCAACAATGGCGCCAGCTTTCTGGAATACCGTAACTGCATGATGAAACCAGCTTTAGGGCTTTCTCACACGAGCGTTTACCAGCGCTTACCACGCACGGACAATAAAGAAGTGCGCAATACATGGTGTACCGCTGCGTGCCGACAAATCCCCACATACTATCCTGGCTGTGAGAGGCGCCGCTGCAAGCTATATGCAGCTTGTTACGTGCGCAAAACCCGGGTATGTAATACGCGGTAAAAAAAGAGACGCCCTGTGAAACCTGAGGCTTTTTCTAACACAATATCCAATGTCTGTCTGTGTGAACGGCGCCAGAGTCATTCAAATCGCAGACCGGAGGATGGACCTACGTTTCTGGGAATATGCGCGCTGCACTATGGAATTATCACTCGCATGGTAACATAGTATGTAAGGCTGAATGAAGACAATGTCCATCTAGTCCAGCCTGTTTATCTTTGTGTGTTGTTGATCCAGAGGAAGGCAAAAAAAAACAAGAGCAGAAGCCAATTAGCACTTTTGGGGAAAAAAATTCCTTCCCGACTCCCTAATGGCAATCAGACTAATTTCCAAGATTGGAGATTTTTTTATTTTTTGTCCCAGCCTTCCAAATGCCGAAACTTTTTTATTTTTCTGTTGACAGGCTTGATCTTTGCCGGACGAGCTGGTTTTAATGGACCCTTGTATACGCTGGAAAAGTTTTTAAATGATTTTTAAGTGGGGTAAAAGTGGGAGGGGGGGCACTTTTTACTGAGTTCATCGTGCAAAAAAACGGACGATACCAAATTTGGGACTTTTTTTTATGTTTTACTACTTAAAAAAAAATAATTTTTTTTCCTTAAACAAAAATCGCTTTCCATCGCCGCCCCTACGAGACCCGTCGCTGTATTATTTGTTCCTGGCTTGGGCTGTGTGGGGCGCTTATTTTTTGCGGGGTAAGCTGTATGTTTTAGTAGTATCGTTTTGGGGTAAAAACATCTTTTTGATCACCTTATATTCAATTTTTGGGGAACTGGGATAACAAAAAAAAGCAATTCTGGCATTCTTTTCTTACGGTGTTCATGTTACGACTAGAGATGAGCGAGCACCCAAATGCTCGGGTCCGCATTATTCGAGTCGAGCTTTTTCGTAAAATTCAAGAGCTCCACTCGAGTAATGAGCCCCATTGACTACAATGGGAGACTCGAGCATTTTTGTATGGGGACGCCGGGTGCCGAACTTTTTTTTTGTTTGCTCTTTCTCTCTTTAGTGGGGAGGGGTCAAAACTGCGGCGGGGGTCGAACACGGCGTGATGCTCGCTCAAGTATCGAGCACCATAGAGTATGCTAATACTCGAACGAGCATCAAGCTCAGCAGAGTACGTTCACTCAACTCTAGTTACGTCACTTTAATAGTTCTGACTTTTACGAACATCGGTAATAGATAATATGTGGGGTACGTTTAGATTTTTATTGAAAAAGGGGTCTGAAATTAACATTTTCACGCAGGCACAATAGGGGGCGTGAACTTTTGATCACTTGTAATATATACGCACAATGTATAATATATTATATATTTATTACACACCTGTTGAAGGGGTCGCACCACCACCAATCTGAAGAAGGGGGGGTCCCTTGTCGTGTCACAATAGGGGTCGCTTTACCCTCCGCAGTGACACTGGAACGAACGAATCGCCGGCGGCACGTGCGCGGTCAGCGCTGCTTTCATTCCCAAGGGGCTGATGAAGATACCCAAACGGGCGTTGCTGGGGTATAACGATGGTCCCAAATACAGTGAACAGCTGTGTGACCGGCGCTACATTCCAGTTTCGGTCTCTCTCTTGTCTCCAGGCAACTTGTGACCGATTCCGCGCTCATACGTAAGGTTAATTGTGTATGGACTGCGGATCGCGCGCATCCATAGAAATCAACGGTGACCATACGTGCGGAATCCCCTTTAGAATAGAGCATTATGCAATTTTTCTTGCGCCTGCAGAATCCGCCATTTTGGCCGCTCTCACACATGCACGTTTTACTGCGATTACCGCGGTGGTTTGAGCGCCGCAGTAGTCGCTGTACAACGCTGACATTAATTTCAGTTGGGCCTTGCAGTCACGCTCTCCATTTTTTGAGGGCCGCCCGCTGTGCTTTACCACGTTTGGCGCAGCTCATCACAATGACGGGGTGCACTATCTCCCACTGCTGGAGGCAAGAACCTGCGTCTGGAAACTGAAGTAAAACCGCGGCAAAATGGCGACATTTTGCCATCCGCACGTGTGACAGTGGCCTTCTACCCACACATGTGAGCGAAGCGGCGAACGTCAATGCCTTTCAATGCCCATGTATTACCGCGGATCATTCGCGCAAACGCGCAATCCACAATTCAAACACATTCGCGTGAGGCCGGTCTCAGGGGCTGGGTTGCCTTTTAACCCATCAATACCCCGCAATCATGTCCTGGGCAGACCAGTGGGCGCTGCCCTGCAGCTGGCAGGTGATAAGCACCGTCAGTATTGACTGGCTTCTAATTAGTCACGTGCCGCGATCGGCGATAGCTCCAATCCTGGCAGTTGCCGCTGGCTATGGAGCAGACTCGGCTGCTGAGCCCACACTCTTCACAACTGCATGACGCATATTTACGGGATGTGGTAGGGAAGGGGTTAAAAGAGTTGTTTAGAGTAAAAAAAAAAAACATGTCCGCCCTCTTCCCGAAACAGCGCCCCACTTGTCTATAGGTTGTGCCTGGTATTGCAGCTCAGGTCTATTGCGGTAAATAAGGCTACCCTGCAGTACCAGACACAACCCACGCACAGGAGTGGCGCTGCTTCTGGAAGCAAGCAGCTATGCTATTCTAAGCCTGGCTAACTCCTTGGCTAGATGTGTGTGCTGTGAGCTGCTCCACCATGGAGCTCAACTTTGTGCCAGTCAATACATTCCTATGGAAGGAAAAGTTGGAGGGTACAGAACTGTCTTCTAAGAGGTTCTGCAGCAGCTGACCCGCCTTCACAATGTCACACAACTCTCTCCATACACGCAGGTGATTGTATGAGGACGTTACTGTACTTACCGGCCTCCATCCTGCCCTGTCACCCGGGGACCGGCGCTGCCTCGTCCACAACAACAGTAGGCGCAATGCTCTCTGGGAAATGTAGTCTATTGCTAGAAATAGCCTGCCTTTGTGTTCAGGGAAGAAAGACTACAATTCCCATAGTTCAACGCGTTAGTTTTGAAGCCGTGTTTTGACGTCAGAGATTTGGGAGCCGGTGATTGGCTGACGGCTGCTGGCGGCTTCTTTCCCTTTGTCAGCATGGAGGAGGTGAGGGTGTCGGACGTGGAGGTGTGTAACCTGGCGTACAGGGGGCAGCTGGACGAGCTGAAGAGCAGACTGCTGGCTGACAAGTCTCTGGCCACCAGGACTGACCAGGTAAGGCTGCACCTGCCAATGATGAGTTCCTCCAGGTGTTGTGCAACTACTGTACCTGCAGGCGCCGAACAGTTACAAAGTAAGAGTAGCGGAAAATCCACATGGAAAACTGCATCAAAATCCGCATTAAAATCCGCGTTACAATCCACACCAGCGGTGCAGATTTTGGCGCAGAAATAAAGCGGATCTTGCAATGCAAATTACGTCGCATGTAAACGTGCGCTAAAGCCTTATTACCCTCCAATATGACCACAGTGACAACTTGATCACATGATCAGCCGATCACATGATAACTCTGGCTACAGCCAGAGATCGCAGCATTCCGATACAGGACGCTGTTCACACTGCAGTTTTCCACCATGGATTCTGATATGGAATTTCCGCTGATCTGCCTCTCGTTCCTTCCAATAGGAATGTGCGCTAAAGTCTGCCTTAGGCCAGCGTCACGCGAGCGTAAGCGTGTTTGTGTGTTTTACTGTACTTTTTCATGTGAATGGAGCACATATGCCATTAACATTTCGCATAGGCTGCAGGTACCCGCTCCGTCGCTAATTGACGGCGCAGAAAAAAAAACACTTTACTGTGCATGGCCGCCTGGTAGCCTCTACGGTCATCGGCAGTACAGCTAAGGGACAGGGTACGCAGAGTCACCATTCGGGCTCACAGCTGGAATCTGCTGCTGGCCTCCTGCAATACCGAATGCGCATCACTCGTGTGAGTCTGGCCTAACCGAAGACCCGCTTCACACAAGTGCAAGCGCTGCGTTTTTGCAGAATGAACGGTGTTCTTTGCGCACGCAGCAGCGTATTTTACTGTACTTTTTGCCCCTGTAAGGCATGTTCAGTAGTGCAGCGAGGAAACGCGCCAATTAAAATAGTAACACGGTATGTAAAGCTAAAAATTCCCCCCCCCCCCCCCCACCCCCAATGTTGATCCAGAGGAAGGAAAAAAAAATGAGGTAGAAGCCAATTTTCCCCATTTAATGCAAAAAAAAAAAAAAAAAAAATTCCTACCCAACTCCTGAAATGGCGAATTAGTTCCAGATGTATTCTTTTTCCAGAATGACGCAGTTTCACGCATCTCCTTGCATTTGCGCGCACCCTGTGACTTCTATGAGGACCTTTGGCGCGCAGGAAAATAGAGCATGTTCTATTATTTTTGGGCAAATTCAATGTTTGCAAAAAAATACGGAAGTGCGAATGAATCCGTTGAAATGAACGAGTCCTATTCTCTGCGTATCGCGTGCAGATACACCCGCGTGACGCCGGCCTCAATGAGCAAAGGGTCATCCTGGACCTATGAAACAATATTGCACTGGAAGCAGAAAGTAAGTCCTGTTCCCACAGATGCGGCAGCGGTCCCCGCATAGTAACACAGTCATCACTGACTGCATGTGCAGTGCACCGCAGCCAGAGGGCAGTGTTCATTGCCGTGATTGGGGCGGACAGGGCGATGGCTTTACAGCTTGAAAAACAGTAAATTGTTAAAAGTTTCTAATGCTGAACAGAATAGTTAACATAAGTAACGTCATGTTTTGCCTTCTCCCCGGATCTAGGATGAGCGCGCCCCTTTGCACTGGGCATGCTCTGCAGGGCAGACGGAGGTTGCTGACTATTTGATCCGACTAGGCGTACCTGTGGATGACAAGGATGATGTAAGTTGGTGTTTGTCTTTATATTGGGATGCAGTGATTTATGATGTTTTTACCTTGTGCCAAACTCTCAGCCTGATGTAACGAGCGCTAATCGACTCGCAGGTTGATTGGCGCTCTTTTTCATTGTGTTTCTTACACAATCTGCTTATGGGGCCGCTAATACCATCGTTCGTCCCCGTAGACCAGCCAATCAGCCGGGAGAGCAAGTGTTTGCTTGTTCGCTATTGGTGCCTTTACACGGTCCGGTTGTCAGAAGGACAAGTGTTCTGAGGGACACTTCGCCCGATAATCAGCCCGTATTAAAGGACCTTGAGGGAAAGCTTTTCCCTGCAGAGTCCATGGAGCTGATGTTCTGGGGACGCCGTGTCGTGCAGTTCTAGAATGTAGAAGGTTTGGAAATGGTTATCTGGTATTTGAAGAAGAAGGAAAAAAAAAGTTGCTCACCTCCTTCAGTTCCCCTCTAATCCAGCACAAATTCGCCACCGTTCCTCTACGTGTTTTGGTTTACAAGCTGGTAGCGATCGAGCAAGAGACCTCAGCCACCACTGCTATACTATACATTACCTTCATAACCGGGAGCTGATTGTCGGGGGACCGGTCTTTGAAGAGGTGAGTAGTGTTGTTTTTCTTATTTTATAGCATTTACAGCTTTTTGAAGAACTGGACAACTGCTTTAGCAAGAGGTCTGTCATGGTCAGGATCAGCTGCACGACAAACTCCCAAACTCATCTGACCACCGTCTAGCAAGCTTAGATTGCATAAGTTGATGTAAGCGCTTGAGGAACTCTATAATGAACCAGTATAATGGAGAAAGTCTAGTTTTCACCTCCTACAGGGGGTGGACACAAATATGGAAAAGCCGTACAAAATGCATGGGGTTTTAATTATTAGCACTGAGCTGTCCTTTTGACACCAGCTTGCCTGAGAGCTTTCCAGACAAATTTGTGTTTACTTCACCTCTTGCCCTGCTCTGGCTCAAACCCCTAACCGATGAAACCTTGTTGCTTGGGCCGATATTCACTTCTGCCCGGCAGCATCTATATTCTATTACCTCCACTTAAAATCGGTCTCCATAGGTCTTATTGGAATAAGATTTATAATCCCATGTAATTCAAGGCATGCATTCCGAACGGTGTTTCCATATTTTTGTCCACCCCCTATATCTCACATGCGAACTTCTGTAAAGTAAATGTACAAACTCCAAGCATGTTCATGGAAGAAATTGCAATCCGTGTTATAAGTCGTGACCCAAGTGTGTGCTTGCTCTCTCCCAGGCAGGGTGGACGCCTCTTCACATCGCTGCTTCTGCAGGGCGTACTGATATAGTTAGAGCCCTGATCGGGAAAGGCGCACAAGTAAATGCGTCCAATCAGAACGGCTGCACACCTCTGCACTACGCCGCCTCCAAGAACAAGCACGAGGTATTGTTATCTATTAGTATATTGTCCTGCTTCATCTATCACTCCAGCAGTACGGGAGACCCTCCAGCTGTGGTTCCTGGAAGCCCAACGTACTGTTCTTCTGTGCTTGGCATGGCTTATCCACCATCTCTTGTCTGTCTTTATAGATTGCGGTTTTGCTCCTTGAAAATGGCGCTTCACCCGACGCAAAGGACAAGCTGGAGTCCACACCGCTGCATCGTGCTGCTTCCAAAGGCAACCTGAAAATCCTAGAGGTCCTCCTAAAACACAAAGCCTCGACTAACATCCAAGACACCGAGGGGAACACCGCTCTGTAAGTAGTTTTACAACAACAGGACCGGTAGGAACAGTTAAATCGTAATATACTTCTGTTTCGCTTTCTTTAGTCACCGCATGGTGAAGGGGTCTACAGCTTCCTACTAAACTTTGGAGTAGATTTATGGTGTAAAGAGATTTTAAAAAATGGAGTTTTTAGGCTTCATACTTAACCCCTTAAGGACCAGGCTGTTTCGTACCTTAAGGACCAGACACGTTTTAGGGATTTTACCCATGTGGCGGTTTTACTGCTCTATTTATTTTTCCTTTAGCTACCAAAATTATTTTTGCTGCGTTTATTTTCCATGACATATAGGACAATTTTTTTATATCTTTTTCACTGACTTTTTTTTCCGTTTTTTTTTTTAGTTTTATTGGGGGTAAAAAGCTAAAAAAAATCGTTTTTTACCATTTATAATTTTTTTTTTAATTATTTTTGTATTTACACTAAAATAAAGTATGGGAAAGGGTCCCTCTATTTGTTTCGGACATTTTTGATATATAGTATGTATGGTTCTGGTTTACAGGGTGCATACGGCGACGGTTTTTGTTGGCGTCTGCTTTGTGTTATTCTCTTTCTTATGTATATATTGTTGTTTTATTGGGTTATTTTGTTTTACTTATGTATGTAATTATGTTTTTTACTATCTGTGTCCCCCATGACGTCATATAAGACCTCTGGGGGACATTCACATATTTTTTTTTTCTTTATTTGACACTTTCCCACTGTAGCTGGGGCGTCCATAGGAGCCCTAGTTACAGGGGAAAGCAACCCCTCTAGTGACATTAGTCACCTGCAGAGCTGCCAGGGTCTAGTCTGACCCTCCAGCTCTGCAGTAGCAGGGAATCGCAGGAGGTCACATGACCCCCCGAGGCTCCCGTAGTGAAAGAACTTCTTACTTTCACTTTCCCCATACAGTGATCATTGAGCACTGTATATCGGGGAAGCAGAAGGCAGAAAGGGTTAAAAACCCCTCCTGCCTTCTGCTCCGGGTTATCAGCTGTCACTAACAGCTGATAACCCGTTCCTGCCTCTGAGTGATTGCAGAGTCAGGAGACTTAGAGCACTGCCGTAATTTTACTATGGGCGGTTCTCTAAGCCCAGGACCAGCCACCGTAAATTTACAGTGGCTGGTCCGAAACGGGTTAAAGAGGTCTTCTGGCCAAATACTATTGACCTTCCGTCAGGATAGGTAATCAGTAGCTGATCGCTGGGGATCCGCCAATCGCCCGGCTCACTTTCAGTGCAGAAGGACTGGACATCGTCATTGGGATCGGAGGCGGCATAGAGGGCTTCACTCCCATTGAAATGGGAACTGAAGATTCTTATTACACTTTCGGCTCCAACAGCCGGGTCGGACGCAGAAGTGTAATAGGAGGTAGCGCTCCCATTCGTTTCAAGGGAGTGTAGCCCTCTATAATGCTTCCGTCTCCAACCCCGATGGCAACCTCTGGCTCCGCTGCGCTGACAATCTGCTGATTACTAGAGATCCCGAGCAGCAAATCTCTGGTGATAAACTATTGATCTCCTATTCTGAGGATAGGTCATCGATTGTATCTGCCTGGAAAACCCCTTTAAGCCCCTGATCTGCTTTGTAATTCAGACTTCAGAACTCGTATAGCAAAATCTAAATAGAAAAGTGTCAGCAAGGAAAGCCAGGTCCAACTGAGGTTACTTTTTTGCCTACCGCAAATTCGTGAACAGGGTGCCCTGCGGAGAGATTCACATACAGTGCGCCAGTAATAAAATCTGTAGGCTTTCAATGACTGGAAAGGCTCTTGTCCACATTCAGGAAGCCTGTCCGGATCCTGTCCAGCTGGTATAGGTGCGCTATGTCCTAAAGGTTTACCCCCTTGAATACCTACAATGTCGTAGGTCACACGGGGGAGGGTTTGGGGAGGAACTGCGTAGGAGTGGAGCCTATTCCATATCTGGTACCTATCAGCCATCCGCAATCTTCGGTACCTTCCACTGCAGCATCTATGACACAATTATAGGTGCTAATGGGTGCACATGACAGCTTGGGGTCTTGTGAAATCCCCCTGGGCTGCCATGTGTTTCAGCCTATAAAAGGGAACCTGTCGCTATCCTCTCACCCCCCCCAAACTGACTTCACTGCAAATCAGCAGACAAGAGTCAACTAATTGAGAAAGTGACAACATGTGCGCTGGAGAAGTAACAGCATGACAACCCCCAAAAAGGCGATGGTTTTGGAGGTGCGGGTCACAGATAATTACTCATCCTTTTTTCTTCCTGATTCTCCTCTAGTTTTGCCTTTTGCTAGTGTCCTTCTCACTACCGGTAGCCTGCGGCAATACTTGTAGCCCAATCGGCTTATACAGGTAATTCCGTTCCTCTACGATGGCGCATCCAATCATGCCTTCATAAGAAGGTTTGCTGTGTCTCCCAACATAGTCGTAAGAGCATGGAGCAGATACCAGGGCACGGGCTATTACACGACTAGAGCTGCACAGGATCATAGAAGGGCATAAACCCACCATCAGGGCTGCTATCTGCTACAAGGAGGGGCATTGCCAGAGCCCTGCAGAATGACCCTCAGCAGGATACTGGTCTGCATGTTTCCTCCATGGGGGCGGCATAAAGTTCTGATGTCCTGTAGTGTGACCTGTGCTCACATGGCATTTGCCAGAGAACACCTGAACTGGCAGGTGTCCCCTTCTCTTCATGGATTAACCCTTTCCAATCCACTCTCTGACATCTGAAGACATTCTGATTGAAGGCTGTACAGCTCCGATGTCAAAAGACATCTGGCAGGGTATTCTTACTGTAGATTACTGTCCGCTCTGTTGTTTGGGGGGGTCTCTCCGGCATTTCCCATACTGCAGTACTGGCTCTAGCCAGCAGATGGCACCATTGTATAATGGCAGAAATAGAAAGCTCCCTAGAAAAGCCTGAATCCAAAATTGGATTGCAAAGGGTTAAAAAGGTATTCCGGGCACGGACTAACTTTTTAAAAACTAATGTACCTAATCACAATAAGCCATATTGTAATAGGGTCACTGTACCCGGTCCAGCTACTTTATTCATTTTGTCATGTCATGTGACCGTCCTCCTGAAAAATATCTGAACTTCCTCTGACATCTTGTCCACATTTGCTGTTTCCTCTTCTGTTCATAACCTTGAACATCCTGTGAGCAGTGCATGCTGGGAGGACAGAAGGGGAAGCACTGCCTTGTATTGCTCATGTGCAGTTCAGAGGTCCTGTGTCGGCTTCCGTGGTCTTTCTCTGAGTGAGCAGGAGGTTGGTGCTGGTAAGTTGCAGGACCTCAAACTGTGGGCGGAGCTACAGAGCTGGCTGGTGAACAAGCTCTATGCATGCTGGGAGTTGTAGGCAACAGTCTGTTGCTGCGTTCACTGCAGAAGTAATGCATGTAAATACAGCGGCAGATCAGGAGCTTACACGGGAGGAGGAATAGGGTCCAGAGCAGCAGATAAAAGGTGCAGGTTGACGCTTATCTGTACCTCCGAGATTTCAGCATTTTCAGAATTTCCATTTTGTGCCTGGAAAACCCCTTTAAGAGAACCCTTAAATCACACATCTTATCTTGATGAAGGAAAGCTTCAACCTGAAAACCTTTACTAATACACTTTTTGTGTGATTTAAGTGTTCCCTTAATTTTTTTGAGCCGTGCATAACAAGCCATAGAAAACTATCAGAACTACGCGGCTTCACACGGGCTATAATATGTAACTGAGTGCCATGATGCCAGGAGTTCAGGAACGTAACACTGC
The DNA here is from genome assembly GCF_035609145.1 of Eleutherodactylus coqui. NCBI lineage: Eukaryota > Metazoa > Chordata > Amphibia > Anura > Eleutherodactylidae > Eleutherodactylus > Eleutherodactylus coqui. Next base: position 111,625,025 of record NC_089846.1, on the reverse strand, counting down.
AACCTCTCATTGGCTGCAGTGGTCACCTGATTTCATGTGACATCATCTGTCAATCACAGACAGATGATTGACAGCAATCACTGGGGCTGCAGCGCTGGATCCCGGCGGCCGCAGAGGGGTCAGTATATTCGCTTTATTATTTTAACACGGGGTCCTATTGACGTTCGGTTGTCCAGTAACCAGACAACCACTTTTAATAATTGCATTTGTATTCCAATTCTCTGTAAATCTATCGATCGGTAGGCGAGCGATCTCCTTCCTTGTGGATTGGGTCAGATATTGTAAGTTAAAGCAGTATGATGTAGTCGCATCTAAAACAATAACCGTTTCAAACTTGCCAATCAAACCCGTAACCAATCCTGGTGTCTCTCTTTCAGTCATCTTGCCTGCGATGAGGAGCGAACTGAAGAAGCCAAGTTCTTGGTAGAACACGGAGCAAGTATTTATATAGAAAACAAAGATGAGAAGACGCCACTACAAGTATCACGAGGCGGCCTGGGGGCATTGCTGAGAAGAATAGTGGAGGGCTAGTTGGTCAGCCATAACCTTATATGTTCATTGTCAAGTTGGTCTGTTTGAACGTTCCTGAGTAAGGCTGGATTCACACGAGCGTAAGCATATCTGCGAGCGTTTCTGCGGATTGGGTGTACGAAAAAAAAGGCACATACCGATCCTCTCACGCATTAAAAGGACCAATTGTTACCTGATTTCAAAAAGTTCTCTTTCCCCATGCAGATGCGCAGTAAAAATAGAGCATGCTCCGTATCTCTGTGCGCCCGAATTGCGCACATCAAATACGCTCATGTGAACGAACCCATTGAAATCGGTGGGTTCTATTTTCTGCGTACTACACGCGCAAATATGCTCGTGTGAACCCGGCCCAATATATTTCCTACCCTGCGGTTTAACCATTTTAGACTATTGTTACAGAAGCTTTCGTTGGCGCTGCACACCAATGGTGAGTTCTGTGCTTCTTGTAGATCCTGAGAAGCTCCTAATGGATGTAATATTGTATACACTGGTGTTCAGCCATGAATAAATGCAGAACGCAACGGCCATTTTGATATAGTCTCTGTTTGCACATGTAATAAGTGGGCGGTTGAGCTCGGGATAGAAACCTTCTTGTTGCACACAGTGAGATAAGTAAAGCGTAGGTACGCCTTTGGTAAAGCGTAGGTGAGTGTGCCATATGTCGTTATCAGTAACCAGATGGAATACATTGATCTGACTTGCTCCCTTCATGAGTAATCCAGGGTAGCTGCCAGGAAATCAAACTCTTAATGACTTTTTCGGCAACACCGCTAACAGAAGTGTTGTTTAACCCCTCCCTATTTAAAAAATCATAACCCCCTTTATTTATCCATCGACGTCGCTGTTTGAGGGTTGTTTTTTGCGGGACGAGATGTATTTTTCAATGGTGCTATTTAATGTAGCATATAATGTACTGCAAAACTTTTTAAAAAATTCTAAATGGAGAGAAATGGGGGGAAAAAAAGAAATTCCGCCACCTTTCGGCTCGTCTTCTTTCTACGGCGCACAAACTGCAACAAAAAAATGACCTAACTTTATTCTATGGGTCTGTACGATTACTACGATACCAAACTTATGTAGTTTTTTGTTTTTTTTTGCTGTACTACTTGTATTTTTTTTCAGTTATTTAATTTTTTAAGATTATTTTCTGCCGCCATAGCTTTTTTATTTTTCTGTCGACATAGTTGTGCGAGGGATCATTTTTTTTCTGGGACGTCCTGTAGTTTGCATTGGTACCATTTTTGGAATGCATTTTTTTTTTTTCATCGCTTTTTTCTTAAAGACAGAGTGACCAGAAAAGCGCATTTCTGGTGTTCTTTATTTTTTTTTCTTCTGACGTTGTTCATCGTGCGGAGTAAATGTGTTACTTTGATACATTGGACTTTTATGGACAAAGCGATACCAAATATGTATTTTTGTCTTTATTATTTAGATTCTTTTATTATAACTATGTCAAAAGGGTTGGGGTTTTTTTGGAACTTTTTATTACTTTGTTCAATAGTAAAACTTTATTGTTCTTATTTTTTTAGTCCCCAGAGGGGACAACAACTTGCAATGCTTTCATTGCTCCTGTAGTATGATGTAATGTCATAGCATTACACCATACTGCGATCGGGCAGATAATCTATCAAGCCACCCCACGGGCATGGCTTGATAGGCATTCTGCCACGACAGCCCTGGGGCCTTTCAGAAAGACCCCCGGCTGCCATGACACCCTCACAGCTCCCCGCATCATTTGGGGGATGTAAATGCCCCTGCCAGACTGGTCACTAATCTTCAGTAACACAAATGTCAGTGTTCATATTTGATGGCTGTTAAAATAGTGTCAAATATGAATGAGTCTGCGCAGCTGAAAGGATCCTTACTTCCTCACAAATTTAGGACCATGATCAACATGCAGGGATGCTTGACGTTACAAGGGCTAAATAATTTTCAACATACAGTGGTCTTTCCTGGACCGTTGTAGCTTGAAACCGGATTCAATATACAACGTTAGACAGTCTGAATCTGCGGCATGTGCGCTTTACTTGAAAAACCAGCCAATAAGTCCTTCACTGATAGAAACCTTGTATTACTGAAGTGCTAGCACTGATTGACTATCTACTAGCGCCTCTCTACAGTACAAAGCAGTACTACATCTTGGATGCTCCTCTAGGAAATAAGTAAATAAGGAAGATGGAACAATACCTCTGCAGCGCCACCTATTGGAAGCCATCATACTTGCAAATCAATGTCAGACTCTTTATAACAATGACTGGCAATTCAAAACCAAAGGCCAGAAATCCATTCACAGACAGCTGTTTCGGGTTTTTTCCCCTCATCAGTGTGCAGCAGGTTTCTGGCTTGGCTATGGAAAAGGCCTATTGCATGGCCTTATAAGTCTCCTCACTCGCCTCCTAGGTGTCTCCACACACCTTCTAGGTGCTCTCATTAAGAAGAGCTGATACTTTTCCTGACTCACATCGATAGGTCTCTCACCAGCCAAGCCAGAAACCTACTGCACATTGATGAGGGGCCAAAACCCCCGAAACAGCTGTCTGTGTATGACTTTCTTATGGCTTTGTTATTAATGCCCAATCATTGTTATAAAGACTTCTATAAAAATGCTGACATTGATTTGCAGGAGAGATGATACCCATGCTGACACAAGACATCAAGTTACACCCAACAACCTGACCAAGCTGTGTCAGGGCTCAACTAGTCCACAGCACAGACTCCAAGATGGTGATTCAGGGGACTGTCTCCAGGTCACAGCTCCACACAGGTACACAGATCATACACACACACACACACACCCATCCATTACAGGGCCATAGCTGTATGCTCACTTGGAGCCAACACCAATCTCACAGGTAAGTGCATATGACTCGTACTGGAATAAGTCTTGGGCTCACTGTCACTGCTGCACTTATCGCCCAATTATAGTATCAGACTTCAAATTTCAGAAACCCCTGTAATGCTGTGCACAGCGCCCACAAATAGAAGTGGTTAGGACATACCATGGCAGACAGTGCAAAATCAGCATGGCAGTGCTAAACTTTACAGCCCTAGTTATGGATACTAAGACTTTGGCAGTCTATAATGTAACAAATGGTAACCTAGTTCAGTTTACACTTGTTAGTAAGGCCTCATGTCCACGTGGAAAATCAGGCCCGCTACGGATTCTTCATGGAGAATCCGTAGCGGGTCCTTTCTGCCCCGCGGACATGAGGGCTGAAAATAAGAATTACTCACCTCTCCGCACGCTCCAGATCTTCCCTTCTTCGCGGCCTGATCTTCTCTCCGTCGCGGTCGGATCTTCTTTCTTCAGCCTGGCGGATGTGCACGGCACGCCGGCTGCGTGTCGCGCGCATGCGCTGGGCACATCCACTGGGCCGAAGAAAAAAGATCCGGCCGCGAAGAAGGGAAGACCCGTACCATTCAGAGCAGGTGAGTTAAATTCTGGTGCGGGTCTCCCGCGGATCCGGACGGCTTCCATAGGCTTCAATAGAAGCCTGCGGGAGACCTGCACCTAAATGGAGCATTTCCGGATCTTTTCCTGCACGCGGGACCCGCGCCTGCAGGGAAAAATGACATCCACAGGTATTTAACGACCTGCGGGTGTCTAATGCATCCCTATGGGACGCGGATCCGCATGCAGGAAAACTGCTCCGGATTTTAATTCATAATTTGCCTGTGGATATGAGGCCTTAGGGCAGGCGGTACATGTCGCAGCCTCAACCACTTTTCATAACAGGTACCACTGAAGTTTTGCCACCAGCCTATATAGCTGGCATGCCACTGGCTAAAGAGATGATTCTTCCCAGTATACATTGTAAGTGAACCCTTTTGAATAATCTTTATTTCTCCATTTATTACTAAGAAACCATGGTCTTATCATTATTGACGCCACAATTCTAGAAAAACACTAGTTCAATTAAATTATAACAGTTATCTCATTCATGTCTCTAATTGAGCCCATTGAGTAAACATCCACAGTTTAGGGAGAAAAAGTAAGGGAATCTCTGTATTAGGCCTCCTTCCCACGGGCAGATTTGTATTGCGAAATCCAGAGTGGGATTCCGCAGCAAATCCAGCCCATAGCATGCTATGGCAAAACGCGATTTCCTGTCCACGAGCAGAAATGGATTGTGATTTTGCGCTCTCAGGTGAGAAATCGCAGCGTGCTGCGATTTTGCGCCGGACACGCACGGCCGGCTTCCATTGAAGATAATGGAAGCTGTCCGTCCCGTGGCACTTCCGCAGTGAGCACTGCGGAAGTATCGCTGGATACGCGTTACTGCAAAGCGACACCGGCTGCCATGCCATGTGCGACGGAGTGCCGTCAGGCACATCCACAGCACTGTGCAGAAGCCGCTGGACAGGTACGCAGGGGTCACCGTCTGGGCACAGGGTCGAATTCCGCATGCGGGGTCTGACCCACCCGTGGGATGGAAGCCTTAGTGACATCTCCAAGAGATTAGATTGGAAGTGTAGGTTTCACAGGTGTTTTGTCCATTCAATAAATATATAGCCTGGTTATTGTTAAACTGCTTGTCTGTTGTTGTAGCATTGTGTTTGGCTATACTTGTATAACAAGTGAGGCCATATTTACACATTCTTATAGGATAGCAACTAAAATACCGGAAGAGCACATGTTGGACCCAAACTGTACCAGACAGATCCCATTAACTATAATGGGGTCTGCTGTGCTTCCAGCATGCTGCCCCAAATTTCCCTAAATAAAATAACATGTTGTGCAATTATGTTTGATATTTTATGCTGCTTCTGCGTCAGATACTTTAAATGGAGGCTCCAGCGCAATTGTGAATCTGGTCTTATTAGTAATCAATGCAGAAATCCAAGTAATTAAAAAAAAAAATCACTTAAGTTCTGTTGCATCTGAACTTTCCCAATAGATCTGGTAGCTAGTGGTGCGTCTACTGCTGGTTATTTTTGGAATATATTAAGATTTTGTTCCACAGATGACTAACAAAACTTTAACTTTTTTTATTTCTTACACAATCAGTACAACATACAGAGGCAAATACAGGGAGCAAGCAATCAGCTTAGGTGTATAATTCTAAGAAACAAAGATAAAAAAAAATTGGTGAAATTACAGAATGGTGATAAACTGGTGTATTACAAAAACATCATCTAGAACTTGTTCACACTTGTGTTTTCATAATCGGGAAATTATTACTATTCACAGAGATGTTGTGAACGCTCTCACTTCATGGACTTTGTTTTCTTCTAAATTTAATTTGCCATCATAAACCACCTTGTGTGAAAATCGGGGACATATAGCCACACTGTTATTTAGGAGTATAACTAATTATTAGAAAGTGCATTCAGAAAAATATTCAGTTGTATAGCACCTTTTTCTCACTGTAAAACATAAGTAGCCAATATTATCTTATACAGAAAATATGCAAATCATATGTAGCCATATGTCATTCCACCTTGCTAGAAAGAAAAAAACGAAGCAGCCCACGAGACCCAATATTAATATTGCATGTAACTCATAGCTTTCTTTTTTTACTCGACTTGACACAAGAGATCAAGTACCCTGTTCCCCCCGAAACTTTTCGAAGAGGCTTGAAATGTAAGCCCTACCCCAAAAATAAGGCCTAGCTGCATTACATTAAAAAAAGAATACGTTACCTAGCAGGTTTGGTCCAGGTCCCTCCTGCTTCTCTCCAGAGCTCCGTTGTGGTTCTTGCAGCCCTCGGATGCCCACAGAAGATCACTTTCTGGTTATGGGATTCATAAATCCCACCTCCATAAAGCGATGGCTCTGATTGGTTCATCAAGTGCTGCATGATTGGCTGAGCAGCGCTCAAAAACCAATCAGAGCCATGGTTTTCTGGAGGTGGGCTTTATTAATCCCATAACCAGGAAATAATTTTTTGTGGGCAGCCAAGGACTGCAAGACGTGCTTCGGAGAGCAGCAGCAGGTACCTGGACCAAGCCTGCTAGGTAAGTATCATAAAACCTAGTGCCTCTTTGGGGCAAAAATTTATATAAGACAGGGTCTTATTTTGGGGGAAACACGGTGGTAAATGCAAAGTATATTCTAAAGCAAAGTATTCAGCTCTCCATTGTACTACGCTTAATGTGCTTCGATACCTTTGCTAACAGCTACAAACTGAACTAAGTTTTGACTGTACTGCATATTCTTAGACACAAGGGGGCGCTTTACTACTTAAACAGCTTCTTAATCGGCTGTTTAAAAATGCCAGTTATATCTGCAATTTCTGGCCATCACTATGGCTCTTACATTGCCTATGAATACACAACCAGTAAACCTTTCCTACAAATCAAGATGAACATACTCAAGAAACAACATCGAAAGCCAAGAATATCAAATATAAAAACCTAGATAAAAAAATTTTGGTAGCAAGTAATATCTGTTCTCCCACAAAAGAGCATATTGTGATAGGTGGGTTTCCCCCTAATTGCTGGCCTATCTGCTTGGCTGTTTCAGTAACTCCAATAGGCTAGAATAAAGAGTGCTGCCATCCCTGTATGGATGCCTTGGCCAAATGCCTAAATCACCGTGTCCATCAGGGTGCAGAATATACCATGCGGGTGTTATCACACACAGCATTTTTCAGAAAAACATCCCAGCTTTTGTGACCGTTTACCATGTAGTTTATGAGCCAAGTCAGAAGCGGATTCAAAAGTAATGGGAAATATAAAGGAAGGTGGCGCTTTTCCACAAAATGCTGTGTGTAAAGCCAGCCTCTATGTCTTTTGTGGGAATCCTCTTTAATACAACTGCATTTGCTGAGTTTACAATTGTACGGTTGATTATGAACTGAGAGATGTGTATTATCATTGCTGTAAAGAGCATTTTACACGGCTGGATCCTCTACTTCACCATGGGCAGCGGCCACATTTTCGGGCACATCTACATATTCCTTGGTCTCTGGAGGCTCGGAGACAACAAGGTGCTCCCGGGCCGGCTCCTCTGCTGCGCTCTGGCCTGTTGAAGCGGCCATTGTTCTGTTGATGAAAGAGAATTCAGTGAGAACAGATTAGATCGAGCTATCGCTTAGAACAACTGGGGAACTCTGCTACACACAAGTGGCACTGACCTTTCTAGGTAGCACCTTGGGTGGGCCCATTGCACCAGTCGCAATAATCTGTGAGGTACATTCAAGTTCTAAGGTCTCCTCACTTTTTTTTCCCTTGGGAATGGGTGCAGATAGAAACATGGGACACATTTTAGAAGACGCAGGTATTCTTCGGGCATGAGTGAGACCACAGCATAGCAGTGTTTCTCAACTCCAGTCCTCAGGGACCACCAACAGGTCATGTTCTCAGGATATCCTATAGTAAGAACACCTGTGCAAAGTCTAAGGCGTCGACGGTAATTACATCACCTGTGCAATACCGAGGAAATCCTGAAAACATGACCTGTTGGCGGTCCCTGAGGACTGGATTCGAGAAACACTGGTCTAGTGAACAGAACTCAATGGGGATGTCCATGTTCCAAGAGCAGCATGTGATCATCCACTTTCTTCACTTGTATGGAATAACACCCATCGACCTTCATCGACAGTTGAGCAAGATGTGGTGAAGGTGTGATAGACGTTAAAAATGTGAAATTGTGGGTGCAACAGTTGTAAGAAGGCCCAACATTGTGTCAGAATGAACCAAAGGAACCTCCGCCAATGTGCCAGCCGGTCCGACAACATGATTGCGTAAGTGGAGCAGGTGGTTATGGAGGACCTCCAATTGACTATGGAAGAGGCTTCCTGCAAAGTTGATATTTCCGTTGGATCTGTACATACCATCCTGTGTGAAGAGCTGAAGATGTGGAAAATTTGGGTGCCATGAATCCTTAAAAAAAAAACTCCTGCTCATCAAACGACCTTATCAGGGGCTTCTTCATGAAAACACCTTTGAAGTGGTTTCTTCATAATCCCTACTCGCTTAACCTTGCACCTAGCTATTTTGGGCTTTTTCCAACGACGAAGGATGCTTTCTGTGGTCGCACATTTTCCAGTTGTGCCGCTCTTGCAAAAGCAATTTTCCGGTATGCAAAACAGACCTTTAGAACTTGAATGCACCCCATACATCATAATTGGTTTTCCAGACTGGCAGCAATGTACGAATATATGTGCACACCGAATCCACACAACGCTGCACGTAGATTTAGTTAAGAGCTAAAACATTTCAAATCCTATCACAAACCCTACTGTGTTCGTTTATAACTAGAGATGAGCGAGTAGTGCCTTATGTGAGTACCTGCCCGCTCGCCTCTAAAGATTCGGGTGCCGGCGGGGAAGAGCGGTGAGCAGGGAGGAGCCGGGGGGAGAGAGTGAGAGAGAGATCTCCCCCCCCCCCCCCCCCCTCCTCCGGTCCTCCCCGACCCCCGCTGGCACCCGAATCTTTAGAGACGAGCGGGCAGGTACTCGCATAAGGCACTACTCGCTCAAGTAGTTTGCCTTAGCGAGTACGCTCGCTCATCTCTATTTATAACCTAATTAACAAAATCTTACTTTGTTTCGCTGCTCTTTAAGTGCTCCTTTTTGTTCTTTCTTGCAATGACGATCCAAACGATAACACCAATAATCACTGCCAAGAGTACTGCCGCGATAATCGCTGCCACGATGATCCCTGCATCACCTGCAGGAGTAACACAGTCACGGTCTTCAACATCTCATCAGACATTGTGTACAGCTACAACTATGAACGCTCTCACAGTCAATTAAATAAAAGTATTTAGAGTTTAGAGACACTTATTAACCTCTGCATAATTGATAGTAAATTTTCCTGTATTAGGAACAAGACAACATGTAAATGTTTACAGTTATAACACTTGGTCAATAGCACGGTAAAAATAAATTCCAACTTTTTTTTTTTTTTACCATGGAGTAACAAATTTTTGTCACTTACTGAAATCACTACTTTTATTCCTACCACCCACACATGTGAGAATTCTACCCAGTGCTACATTCTGGACTTATTTACAAACCTAGTGTTAAATAGACAGATTTTTAAAAAAAACGTTTGGTACGGTGTTAGCCAGTAGAGCAAAATGTGATTGTTCCCAGCAAGAGAAACCAAGTAATCTTGTAGATATGATACCTTTCTAAGAAAAAAACATGTTATAACGAGCATGCAGACCTACTTGGGGTTCTTTCTCAGGCATAATGGAATAGATCCGAAGATCTGGAACTGCCATGGGCAGTAAAATGGTACCGTATTATGTCAACCTTTTTATAGCAAAACTGGACAGTGGCTTTCTGGCCTCCTGCTCCAACAAACCTTTGGCCTACTTCAGCAGCATGGGAGACTCGAGCATTTTTGTATGTGGGCTACTGGGTCCAAGCTTTTTTTTTTAAGGGGGGGTTCTCTCTCTCTCTCTCTCTTTCTCTCTCCCGAAAAATTTGCCATTGATGTGCACGCTGCACCTCGGCGGGGAGGGGCCAAAAACTGGGGCGGGGTCGAACACAGCATTATGCTCGTTCGGGTAACGAGCACCATCGAGAATGCTAATACTCGAACAAGCATCAAGCTCGGCAGAGTATGTTCTAATGCCATCATAATCATCTGGACCAACACCGAAGTAATAAAATTCCATGAGAGATTCAATGCATTTCACCTCACCATAATTCAATTCAATAATTGAATTCAATGAATGGCTAAATGCTGCCTGTGATTGGCTGAGCGCTCAGCCAATCAGACTCAGTACTTTCTGGAAGCGGGGATTTTTAAATCCCCAGCCAACAGAAAGTGCTCCAGAGCAGTGCCGAGGAACAAGCGAGAAAACGCGCTGGAGCCCCGACAGCGGCGGAAAGTGATATATATATATTTTTCCTATCTTTTTATTTTTTTTTACTGCAGCTAGGGGTGATTTTCAGGGAAGGTCTTATATTTCAAGCCCTTCCCCGAAAATCACTGCGGGGGTTGCCTGCATCCCATGGCTTTTTAATGAAGTGGCTGCAGCACCGGCCACATTGAAGGCAATGGGAGAAGATCGCGATCCTCTGTCACAGCTGTGGCAGGGGATTCTTTCGTCCCCGTCGGGAGTCCCATCATCACTGAACACTGTGACAGTGCTGTCACAGTGTTCAGTGATGAGGGGACTCCTCGCGGGGAATCTTTATGCGCAGCACAGACCTTCCCAGTGCACGCATGTCCTATCTTTTGCAGGTGCGAGTATTTTGCGCCTGTAAAAGACGGACATGTGAACACATCATAGGGAACCAATGGTTCTATCAGACGCACCTTTTTTTGTGTACATAGGTGCGCGCAAATAAACGCTCATCTGATTTCGCCCTTACTGTAAGAGTAGTGAGACTATGGAACTCTGTCTGAGGACGTGGTGATGGCAAATTCAATAAAAGAGTATAAGAGGAGCCTGGACGCCTTTATATGTTATAATTATTATTAACTTTAGAAGGGTTGGTGATCCGGGTATTAATTCAATCGCCAGATTGGAGTCGGGAGGGAATTTTTTGCCCTTGAATAGGGAAAATTGGCTTCTACCTCATGGCTCTTTGTCTTGCCTTCCTCTGGATCAGCATTGGGTCCTACTAGGCTGAACTGGATGGACATATGTCTTTTTTCAGCCTTGCATACTATGTTACTTTTAGCACCTAAATATAATACAACATGTGACGGAAAGACAACGTCAGGATTACTTGGATGTATCAAGTCTTTATGGGGTTATGCTCTGTTAAAATGACACAAGCCAGATTTCCAAAATTTGGCCTGGTCATTAACCCTTTCCAATCCAATTTGTATCCTGGCTTTCCTAGGGGGCTTACTCTTTTTCTGCCATTATACAACGGCGCTATCTGCTGGCTAAAGCCAGTACTGCGTGAGGTGACACGTTGGATAGGCTCAGACAGCAGAGAGGCTGGCAATAAACAGTAAGAGAACCCAGACGGAAGACTTCCAACATCGGAACCGTACAGCCTTAAATCATAATGTCTTCACAGGTCAGACAGTGGATTGGAAAGGGTAAAGGCACAAACAGGCTTGGTCATGAAGGGGATAAATTGAAATTAAATAGTACTATGAGTTACATATTACAAAAAACAACACATACCTCCTGTATTTAAATCCAGTTGACAGGTTCCACTGCCTAAACCGTTGCTTGCTGTGCATTGGTAGTATCCATCTTCAAACTTAGTCATGTTACCTATAACCAGGAGTCCATTCTGCTGTGCTGTGAAATAAATTATTTTAAAAGTAAGAAAAAGGACATAATTTGTAATAATCACTGGATTCAAGTGACCAAAATTCTGGTAACATGATTTAACACAATGCATATATTTTTCTAAGTAAGCTGAACCACAGTGAAATTGGCCTTGGCTGTCTCCAGCAGCCCCATAGAGATGAATGGAGCGTCAGCACACATGCTCGGCTGCTGCCCTATTCATACAGGGAGACAAGAGACCCCTATTCTTAGTGTCCACTTATTTCATTATGCTTATATTAACCATACTGGACAGTATAATGGGTACATCCATACCGGACATCTTTTCCGTAACAGAACAATGTATTACATGTGGCGTTGTTACTGGTTCGCCCCAAATTTCAAACCCTCATTTCGAAGAGTTGACATCCGCAATGAAAATCTGGAGCATAAATTGACAAGCTTGGGAATTAATCCCTTAGGGTGCATTCAGACGAGCGTGTTTATGTGTGTAGATACGTCTGCACAAAACCATGCGTCTATTAGAACCATTGGTGTCCTATGATTTGTTCACTTGTCTGTGTTTTACAGGCGTGCAAACACACGTACCTGCAAAACATAGGACATGCGTGCACCATAGGTCTGTAGTGCATGCCAATATTCCCCAGCGGGGAGTCCCCTTGTCACTAAACACTGTGACAGCACTGTCACAGTGTTCGGTGACAAGGGGACTCCCCGCAGGGAGTAAAGAATCCCCTGCATTCAATGGGGTAGCTGCTGCTGCCGGTGGCCCCATTGAAAGCACTGGACTGCCGGCACCCCTGCAGTGATTTTTGGGGAAGGGCTTTAAATATAAATTATTCCCTGAAAATCATTTCTGTGTTAAAAATTAAAAAAAAAAATATACTCACCTCTCCGACGCTGTTGGGGCTCAGGCGCGTCTAGCCGCTTGGGTCCTGTCACTGTAATGAAGTTCTATCAGCAGGTGGGTATTTAAATCCCTGTCTGCTGAAAGGGCTGTGTCTGATTGGCTGAGCCCTCAGCCAATTACAGGACATGCTCAGCCATTCATTGAATGACAGCTGATTTTAAATCTACGCCTGCTTAAAGAACTTCATTACAGTAGCGGGACCCAAGCGGCTGGACGCACCTGGGCCCTGGCAGCGGTGGATAGGTGAGTATATGGTTTTTTTTTTACACCAGATAGGAATGAGTTTCAGGGTATTATATTTAAAGCCCTTCCCTGAAAATCACCGCAGGGATTGCCGGCGGACCATTGCTTTCAATAGGGCTGCCAGCAGCAGCCGCGGCCCCATTGAAAGCAATGCTGCGTGGACCTGCATTCATTCGTGTTTGTGCATGTACAGAGGTAGGCCGGTTTTGAGCGCACCTATGTACGCACCAGCACATGCTGTTAATGCACTCTTAAGGACCAGTGTGTTTCGGTCCATAAGGACCAGATACTTTTTAGGGATTTTACCCATGAGGTGGTTTTACAGTCCTATTTTTTTTCTCTGTGACATATAGTGCTATTTTTATATCTTTTATTCACATAGTTTTTTTTTCTGTTTTATTAGGGGTAAAAAGCTTTAAAAAAAGCAGTTTTTTAAAAAAAATATAGTTGTTTATTTTAGTTTTAAATCAGTATATTTACATTAAAATAAAGTACAAGAATTTGTCCCTCATTTTGTTTTGGACATTTTAATATATAATTTATATAACCTCGGATTACAGGATGCATATGGCGACAGTTTTGGTTTGCGTTGGGTCATTTAATATATATGACTCCTCGGCTGTCAGTGACCTGGAAGAGAAGGCCGAGGACCTGACCTGCTGCTACTAGATTGGAAAAACTTTAACCCCTTAGTGACATCCCCACTGCCGTTTTACGTCCTGGTTTAGTGGGCTTTAATCCTCAGGGCCGTAAAAACACGAGTTGTCTTCTGTTCCCAGCATTGGACGCAACTAAACTCCCTACCCCTCCTATGTTTTCAGCTTCAATTGAAGTCTATGGGAGCTTCCGGTGTATCTCGGCAAAAGAAAAGGCAGTCTTTTGACGCCGCATATAAAATCAGTGACTGAAAACGGTCGCCGATGCGCTATTTTTTTTGTCACAATTTTTTTACGCGGCCAAAAATCATTCATCTGAATGAATACATTGGAATCCAAGGCTTCAGATGACACAATTATGTTTCACAGTTAAACATCTGTGTATATACGGTCGTGCGAATAAGGTCTTACTCCCAGTCGCCTCACAGAATAATTCCCTGTTTCTGTCAAACTTTCTACAAACCTATAGTTTTACTTACTCGTATTCACTTGCTTCAGATTTCCATTCACCACTTTATGCCAGGTATATTGTGGGCGAGGCACCCCCTCCTCAGAAATACATATCAGCTTTACAGCATGCTCAATCGCTACGTTGCCTTGAATACTGCAGTGTGGAGTTGATGGGGGTACTGGAAGATGAAACGTTAAGAAATATACAGGTGAAAACTAATATCACCTTTACTTTCAATAATCTGCTAAATTCCTACAAAATACCCTAATATACCAACACAGGCACTGGCATAACTATAGGGGATGCTGTTGCACCCGGGCCCAGGAGCCTTAGGGGGACCATAAGTCTTCTCTTCTCCATATAGGGAGCCCAGTACTATGAATAAAGCATGATAGTTGGGGCCCTGTTACAGATTTTGCATTGAGGCCCAGGAACTTAAAAGTTACGAATCTGCTACGGAATTAAGAGAAGTTGGGGGGCCCCAAGATAAACTTTTGCACCCAGGCCCTTGAGCCTTTAGCTACGTCCCTGAACACACTTTTTCCATTTTTTTCATATAGCTTTAATCCTTCTTATTCTTGAAAAATAAAGGACAATACAAGGTCTAAAAAATATGTCCTCCCTCCCGATGGCGCCCACTAACCGGAGCACCAATACATGTAAACAATTGCAGTGGTACTCAGGTATGTAGATGGTCCCCTCAATGTACAATGTATGGGATACCTGTATCGTGCACAAAGATTGATTCCTATTGTGGCCTAAACTGCCAGTATGTGACACGGCCATGGCGGGGATAGTACCTATCCGAAATAAAATGGATTAATATGAAGTAAATACCCTGTACAATCAGCTGAATGTGAGCTATTGCCGGGTTTTCTGGATAGTTGCTCACGGTACACGTGTAGATTCCAGTGTCTTGTGGCTGCATGTTCGCGATCGTTAGTGTAGCATTCCCAGTGGTATTGTAAACTGTCACCCTGTTTTGATACCTCGCATTGATGTATTCTTTATTATTTTGGAACCCATAAACCTAGAACACAAATAGCAGATGAATAGTGTAAATAACACCTAAAAATGCACAAAAATGTCTGCAGCTCATGCTACACGATGCCGATAACTTCACAGCAGCTAAAAGTATCATGACAAAATACAAGAAATATGGCAGGAATAACTACATGTGAGGTTTGATAATGGCCAAAGCTATTTGCCCTTTATCTTCCCTTAAGCTTTGTGCCAATTTTCGACTTAAAGGGGTGATCCCCTCTAGTCAACCCATTTTTAAATGCAATTGCCCTGGGGATAATCTTAAAGGGTAAATGAAGAATTATATACATGCATAAATATCAGTTTGACTTCATGTAGACAGCATTTAGAACCCCATCGAGTACTTTGGCCCTGGATGTATCCATAGCCTGTTATTAGTAAAATCGAAATTGCAGAATTGAGCTCTATTGTAGCAGCTTTCCATTCGATTCGAGCATTTTGGCCAATCAGAAGAGCATAGTTAACTAAAAAGGACATCCAGACAAAGTTCTGGGATGGAACCCCCAAACTGGTGGCTTCCAGGCAGTGTTTGAATGTAGCCTTACATTGTACAATATTTTTAAGTTTTTCTCGCTCCCATGTAGTAGGTTCCACAGTTGGCCAGGCCACGCCTGACGCTCGCCTCTCAGTCTAATTGGGCCACACCTGCTACTGTACACAGCGACCGGCACACGTAACATCAGCAGCCTGCCAACTGGCTTATCATCGGTTTGTCGAAGCCTGCTTGCACGCTAGTGTTGCCTTCCCACAGGCGGCAGTGATATTAACAGAGCCACTAAGCAGCAAGGATTTGAATAACCTCCTCCTATCTTGGTTGCTCTTTTGATTCTGCCTAGGGGCTCACAAGGGTGTATTGCGTATTTTGGGCGCATAAATACTCAGTGTCTTTACATAGTAACATAGTATGTAAGGCTGAAAAAAGACATCCAGTTCTGCCTATTACTCCCAATGTTGGTCCAGAGGAAAGCACAAAAAAATCAAGGAGGTAGAAGCCAGTTTTCACCCATTTAGGGAAAGAAACGTGACCACACTACACATATTTCTTGTGTAACTCAAAAATTTCCCATTGATTGCATGTGTAAATACTCAATAAATACACATGGATCATGTTGTATTCACAATTGCAATTGACTTTAATGTGCTATTTCAGTGCACTATATCCACTAAAATACGACATGCTACAATTTTGTTCATGCATGTGAAAGATGCAGGTCTGAAAGACCCAATGTAAATCAATGGGGTTCTAGCACAGTGTATTATGCAGTGCCAATACCCTCCTGTGAATGACAGCTAAGGCCTCATGTCCACGGGGAAAATCAGGCCCGCTACGGATTCTCCATGGAGAATCCGTAGCGGGTCCCTCCTGCCCCGCGGACATGAGGGCTGAAAAGAAGAATTAACTCACCTCTCGCACGCTCCGGATCTTCCCTTCGTGGCGGCTTCATCTTCTCTCTGTCGTGGCCGGATCTTCTTTCTTTGGCCCGGCGGATGTGCACGGCACGTCGGTTGCATGCCGCGCATGCGCCGGCCCGAAGAAAAAAGATCCGTCCACGACGAAGAGAAGATGAAGCCGCGAAGAAGGGAAGATCTGGAGCAGGTGAGTATATGCTGATTTTGGTCTCTCGCGGATCCGGACGGCTTCCAAAGGCTTCAATAGAAGCCTGTGGGAGCCGTCCCCGCGGGAGACCCGCACAAAAGTGGAGCATGGTCCAGATTTTTTCATGCTCCATTTTTTTTAAAATCACTTTTATTGACCATCCGCGGGTATTTATCTACCCGCAGGTGGTCAATGCATCCCTATGGGATGCGGATCCGCATGCGGGTGATCCGCTGCGGATCTTAAATCATATTTAGCCCGTGGACATGAGGCTTAAGGGGTACGCCCTACTTTTCTTACCCTTCTTCTTCCCCGCCCTCTGTTGTCCAGCCTTTTAAATGCTCCTGCTCAAGTCTAAAAAAAATGACCCTCTATTTATCCCCTCCCCAAAAGGTGCCTCCCAGGAACAACTTTTTGCACTTTATCAGCAGTTGTACCCTGCACTAGGTATACAAGTATACTAACATGTGCCTGACTCGTACCCCCTTCAATGTCTCCTTTTCCCGAATATGATTGCTGTGGCCCCATTTACGGCTCCTTATTCTTAGTTTGTTGGTATATATATATATATATATATATATATATACAGTATATATATATATATATATATATATATATATATATATATATATGTAAAATACAATATATTATACACTGTACATGGTGAAAACCAGCCAACAACTGATATCCAACAAGCTTGTTCCTAGGATATATCATCCACATATGATTGATGGAGTCACATAGCTGTGGTAACCGTTCTGCCTTGCAATGGAGTGTGTGACCCAGTGCACATATGTATTATATTTTATGGGACGCACTGAATGTCAAACTCGGGTAATGAGATCTGATCTCATTTGGATATGGATGGTCCAGGCTGTCTATGGATTAAGGCACAAGGTCATTTTTACATCACTGTTTGAACATAAGCTACTGATGCCTAGTGATTCTTACTACTAGTCTCAGCTTACCTGGTATCTCATGCTACACCTTCCCCGTGCATCTCTCCCATACGCCAGGGTTACACACTGATTCACTGAACTGTTCTTCCAGCTGTAGCATGGGAAGTGCTGTTGTGGAGCAGAAATGATCTAAGAACTTAACCAAGCCTGTCCACTGTATATAGATACCACAAGGGTAGGATACTCGTGAATGAAGGGTGCTGGTATAGCCATTGTGTCATTCCATAACATAGGCTTTAGTTGGAACTTAAATTCAATACTGTCTGATTCAGAATAACTAAATGGAAAAAATTATTCTTGTACTGAAA
The DNA here is from genome assembly GCF_035609145.1 of Eleutherodactylus coqui. Taxonomy (NCBI): domain Eukaryota; kingdom Metazoa; phylum Chordata; class Amphibia; order Anura; family Eleutherodactylidae; genus Eleutherodactylus; species Eleutherodactylus coqui. The sequence continues at coordinate 111,607,168 of NC_089846.1, read as the reverse complement.
TATTGTCAGGAATGAAAATGTAGCCACTGTAGCAACCGCTCAACTAAAGAGTTATTCAGCTTCTACGCAAGGGGGTACCCCAAAGAAACCGGGATCTTCTGGTGGCAAGGTGTTACAAGTACTGTACAGGCTTCTGCTGCTGGGTGAATGTCTGTGGAACCCCTCTGAGGCGGTGTGCCAGCCGATGTTGTGTTCAGCTTCAGGGATTTTCTTTTTCAAAAAGTTTACAGTTTTTTGCTTATTTTGTGATGGCCGATTCATAACTGCATAACAACATGCAGCTGGGAAATTTAGTTTCTTTTTCCACTGCTCAAAAAAAGTTGCACGGAGTGAGATCAGGCGAATAGGGACGGTGAGACAAGGGTGTTGTACTGTTATCAAAAATTGCTTAAAAACTCAGCGCTGTGGGGGCAAACAGGTGACTGGCTATGCCAACGCACCTGTCCACACAGTGGTAAGCAGTTTTTGATGAAAAACGGCACGACACCCTTGCCTCACCCTTTGTATTCACCCGATCTTGTTGCAACTGTTTTTTATGAATGCTTTGAACTGTGGAGAAGGCAACATCATTTCACAGCTGCACGTTGTTCATATGAATCACAAAAGAGGCGAAAAACTGAACAACTTGTTTTTAAAAAAATCACTGGAGCCAAACAAAAACTTCCCTAACAACACCAGCTGGTGCACAACCTCAGAAGGGGTCCACAGACATCAACCTACCAACAGAAGCCTGTAGTAGTACCGTGTTTCCCTGAAAATAAGACACTGTCTTATATATACTTTTGCCCCAAAAAGGGCACAGTGTCTTATTTTTGGTGGTGGTGGTAGTGGGGCTTTACTTACCTGGTCTGCGGCGTCCCGATGCCTCCCGATGGTGTCACAGCCGGTGCTCGATGAGCCAATCACAGCCATTCAATGATGTCATTCACTGAATGGCTGTGATTGGCTCATCGGGCGCTGGCTGTGATTGGCTGCCTGCGCTCGATTAGCCAATCACAGCGCTTGCTTTGCTGGAGGCGGAGTATTCAAAGCCCCATCGCCAGCAGAAGGCAGCTGTGAGATGGAGGAGGACACCGCCGGGACGCTGCAGACGCCGCCGCCGCCGTGGACAACGCCAGGATGCCGCGGACCATGTGAGTTTGTTTTTGTTTTTTTTTGTGGGGCATCCGAGATAGGTCCTATTTTTGAGAAAGGCCTTATATTTCAAGCCTCACCCGAAAACCCGATAGGTCTTATTATCGGTGTAGGACCTATTTTCGGGGAAACACGGTATCGCCCTGTCCAGCAGAAGGAGATCCCTGATTCTTCTGCATACCCCCCTCATCATTCATAGATATCCAATCTTACTTCTTGAATACCCGTCTTCTTCTGGGAAGCCTGCTATATGTTGCTTATGAAGTGTAAATGAATCGTTAGGCCCTCAATTATTAATGCAGCAAAATTTGGAAAACTTGCAGCACTCAAAAAATGTCTAAAACTTCATTTACACCAAACGATTTTTCATTCAAAAAAGCGAATGATGGCACAGTTCATTCATGCAGCCTGTTTATACAGGCAGATATATTGTTGGCTCCTTCAAACGAGAAATTGTTCAGCCGTTCACATTCGCTGTATAAGTGACTGAGAATGACTGAATGATCGGTATTTAAACCGAATGATTAGTGAATGAGCCAACCGTGACTTTTATGCCTGCAGAAAATGAAGAATGAACGAAAAGCGAACGATGTATCTCCCGTCGTTCAATCGTTGGCTGCAATTACACTGAATGATTATCATTCATTTTCGCTTGTTTGAATGATTTGTTTGAATGATAATCATTTCGTGTACAAGGGCCTTTAGCTTTTAATCTATAACAGTAAAAAGCAACAATACAGGAACAAGAGATAAAAACAGCGATGGCTTCTAGCCTGAACAACTCATAGCAAGGTTCAGTCTTATCACATAAAAAGCAAACAAAAGCTCCTGATCACAAACAGTAATTAATCACAAGGTATAATGACTTAACCCATTATTAACCCCCTATAAAATACAATTTCTGGTGCATTTTATAAGGCCATTAGGGATTTTTGAAGTGCTGGGGGTTTCCAAATTTTGCAATGATATTACCCGTGAAGCGGGCACTTCCTTCCTTGCACCTCCGTGTAGTGTGATTACAACTAATGGCGGTGAGCTGATCTGAAGTCCAATTAATAATACATGATAATTCTTGAAATACAGCAAAATTATGTTATGGCAAGGAGATTATTGTGTTAACATGAAACAAAGGGGAACAAAACAGAAAAAGAATATTACCAAGTTCCAAAGTCCTAAGAACTCAGCCCCACCCGACTCTACAGACCAGTGAAGGTAATATACCAGCGTCCCGCATTCACTTTAAAATAGACTTATCAGTATAATGAGACCAGTTTGGCACTTATACTGGATCAATCTATTTTCTGAGATAATTATATATATATATATTTCTATTTCCTGATGTGTGTTACACAATACAATTCACCATTAGAGAGGAATAAACCTGGTTTAATAATGAAATATTCTCAACTGTGACATGGGCTGGATTCACACGAACATATATCGGCTCGGTTTTCACGCCGAGCCGATATACGTCGTCCTCATCTGCAGGGAAGGGGGGGGGGGGGGAGGATGGAAGAGCCAGGAGCAGGAACTGAGCTCCTGCCCCCTCTCCTGCCCCCTCTCTGCACTATTTGCAATGGGGAGAGGTGGGATGAGGGCAGGGCTAATTCTCAGAACTTAGCCCCGTCCCGCCTCCTTTCATTGCAAATAGTGCAGAGGGGCGGAGAGGGGGTGGAGAGGGGGCGGGAGCTCAGTTCCTGCTCCTGGCTCTTCCATCCTCCCCCCCTGCAGATGAGGACGACGTATAACGGCTCGGCGTGAAAACCAAGCCGATATACGTTCGTGTGAATCCAGCCTTAAAGGGGTTGTCCCGCGCCGAAACGTTTTTTTTTTTTTTCAATAGCCCCCCCGTTCGGCGCGAGACAAACCCGATGCAGGGGTTAAAAAAAAAAACGGATAGTACTTACCCGAATCCCCGCGCTCCGGTGACTTCTTACTTACCTTGCGAAGATGGCCGCCGGGATCTTCACCCACGGTGGACCGCAGGTCTTCTCCCATGGTGCACCGTGGGCTCTGTGCGTTCCATTGCCAATTCCAGCCTCCTGATTGGCTGGAATCGGCACACGTGACGGGGCGGAGCTACGAGGAGCAGCTCTCCGGCACGAGCGGCCCCATTCAGAAGGGAGAAGACCGGACTGCGCAAGCGCGTCTAATCGGGAGATTAGACGCTGAAATTAGACGGCACCATGGAGACGGGGACGCTAGCAACGGAACAGGTAAGTGAATAACTTCTGTATGGCTCATAATTAATGCACGATGTATATTACAAAGTGCACTAATATGGCCATACAGAAGAGTATACCCCCACTTGCTTTCGCGGGACAACCCCTTTAAATAGATTTTTGGGAACTAAAAAAAAAAATTGTGTTGGCGAGGAATAGTGCAAAAAAAAAAAAATCATTTACCTGGTCAATGGTCCCCAATCCAGCGCAGCCACCTGGGTCCTAGAAGCTGCTGCAGCCAATTGTGCCATTCACTGTTTCAACACAGGCTTCAGCAATCATTTGCAGTATCACGACTGAGGTCAGTGATTGGCTGCAGTGGTCATGTGAACAATGGAAGGCCTGTGAATGCTGAGCAGCTTCCGGAGCCAGAAAAGCAGGGACTTGGCCAACTGCGCTGGGTTGGGTGACCATTGAACAGATGAGTACTGCTTACTTGTTACTTTATACCATTCCTTGGCTTAACATTTTTTGTCACAGAACACCCCTTTAAGAGCTCCTGCTCTCATTGCAGATAATTACTGGGGTCCAGAGATTTGGAACCCTGAAGTTTTACCCCACTTTCATACACTAGTAATGTGTTGGCTACTTGCTTTATTGCACATGAGTTTATTCATAAGTGCATTAAAGAAAATGAACTGCATGTGACAAAGTTTCAGCGTGAATTAAGCCTAGTTTGGGTAAAGTCCTAGAGGTTCAAAACTGCTCGACTCTAGCCTTAAGGAAGTTGTATGAGATCACAAAAATATGGCTGCTTTCCTCTAGAAACAGCACCGCCTTTGACCATGGGATGTGTATCTCATTTCCGTTCTAATGACTAGGACTGAGCCGTAATACTGGACCAATCCAATGGAAAATGATAACACTGTTTCTGGAAGAAAGTAGACAAGTTTTTTAATTTTTGTCTAATACAACCGCTTGAGGAGCTGCAGTGTCACAGTGAGGAATTTCTCATTTTTAAAATAAGGTCTTCATGTGATAACTTCATATGTAATAAACAATAATAGAAGCATTAACAATTATTTAAGTATAATAAATCAAATACAGACTAAGGAATATAGATTGGACTAGCAAAACCAAGGAGCAGGCAACATTGACTGGACAAGCTAGATAAAAAGGGACTAGAACTAGATATTTGGAACTAAAACAAGCATACTGGATAGAGCACGTCGCAGCTATCAACTGTGCAATGCTGCAGAAGCCAAAAATATTTAAAGAGAGACTAACCAATCAGATATTCCTCTCTGTAACGAGGCTAGGCTGTGAAACGTGGTCAGCTCATCCCCTCCAATGGGTCTACTGTGCATAGCAACTGCCCCAGCAACAACTTAGAAAGCAGAAGCTTACCATCTACAAGGATTTCTCCTGCTATTTGTAACAATCAGTAAGGGAAGAAGTAGCTAGTTATCCTCCTATTTGGAATTCAATAGGGTTGAGTATAGCCTGGGAAATAACTGCATAAAATGAAAAAATGTAAAATATGCGATACAGCACAAATGTGCTTGTTTCATTGAACACTCTGAGACACATAGCCTAAAAAGTAAAAAAAAAGTCCCCAATATGATCTGTTTTCACCAGCTAGATAGTTTTCACATTTGCTGACTCAGGCTGCCTTCACATGAGTGTTTTATCGCGGCAATTTTGATCTGATTGGATTCCAATGCATCCGTTCAGATGGGCGATTTTCCATTGCGTAAAATCAGCTAGCCAGAAAAGATAGTGCATACGAAGCGCATTCCGGCCGGAAAAGATAGATCTGGACCAATTTTCACGCCAGAATATAGACGTCTACGGGAGCCTATGAGAGCTGACGAAAAAGTAAGGTGGGAGGGACTTTAGCAGCGTCTCTGCTAAACTCACTCCCCCTCTATGCCCCTTGCCAGCTGCTGGCAAAGGGAGGGGGCAGGATGAGGCGGGAGATTAGCACACTAGCTTCGCTAAGCTCCTGCCCCCTCCCATTGCTGACATCCGTCAAAGGGCGGAGAGCTGGTGGAAGTTTAGCACACTAGCTCCCGCCCCCTGCCTTTGCTGACAGTCGGCAAGGGGCGGAGAGGAGGTGGCCATGCTACGGCCATAAATTGCAGATTGCCAGTGTGAAGGAGCCCTAAGGCAGAATTTCTCGCACAAGTTCCATCCAATAGATTGAGCTTGCATTAAAAATGACACATTATTTTCTTTATGTTTATACACATGAGCGATTTTCCTCTTGGCACGGTGGGGTCCCAGTTTTAAATCCCCATCAAGGTCAGATTTAAACCTAGAACTCAGCACTGCAAGACAGCAGTACCAAGCCCACACACCCGTCCTTTCTGCTCAAAGCAGAGAGTCAATAATTCGGTTATTTTTGCTAAAAAGCGAATTGGGATGATTTAATCCAACTTAGCAAAAATAGGCCTGATTTTATCGTCCAGCCGATCCCGACAAGCAACACTACCGGTGATGTCCCATAAACCTGTCCTGTGGGCTTCTACATTAGAGCCCCCCAGGCAGGTTTACAGAATGTCACAGATGATGTCCCTGTTAGTCTATTGGCTGCAGAGGTCACGTGAGTGAACAAGCCATGTGACCACTGCAGCCATAGTAAACAGAAGACTGGAGGACCGGAGTTGGTGATGGGGCAGCAGCGTGGCAGTAAGGAGGTATTATTGTTTTTTTATATTCACTCTTTGTAAAAAGAAAAATCCAGCCCCTAGAAGGAGTTGTTGTTTTGCTGCAAAACTAAGCATGCAGTTACATTTCAGGCAAATCAATAGAGTTTTGCCACCTGAGGCCCTAAAACTGGTTCCCCCCTTGGCCTATGGAAAGTCTCTCAGAGGCTCCTTGTGTGTAGTGACCTCTTTTTCCGCTTATGTAGAGCTTGTTGACCACTAGACCCTCTATGGTGCAAGCAAAAAGATTTTGCCCAGTTAACAGAGATTGAGAGGGGTCCCATTATTGGAATGCGAGACGCTGGATGGTCGTATCAATGAATTTCCCGCCACCTGGGCTGTTCTGACCAGACTGTTAAGAGGTGTTGGGATCAGTTGATGCGGGAGGACATGCACACAAGGCGACCGGACTTAAGATGCCCTCGGCAGACCACCAGTAGAGAGAATTGTCTGATTGTACGACAAAGACAAGCAGCTTCAAGTGTTTCTTCCATCCACAGACAAGTAGCATCATTGTTACAGCTCCTGTTCCTGTTGGAACCATTTCCAGGCACTTGGCTGAAGGACATTTGGTCTCACGGCACCTATTACGTGTACTGCCTTTGACACCCGCCCGCTGTCTCCTCCGTTTGCAGTGGTGTCGTGAACAACCTGTATGCCTCCATGCCCTCCCGTATTACATCTTGTGTCCAAGCTAGAGGCAGTAGAACAGGGTACTAGTGCCTCCATGCCTACCTGTATAACATCTTGTATCTAAGCTATGGGCGGTCCAACAAGGTACTAGAGCCTCCATGCCGTCCGTATCACATCTTGTATCCAAGCTAGAGGCGGTCCAACAGGGTACTAGAGCCTCCATGCCTGCCTGTATTACATCTTGTATCCAAGCTAGAGGCGGTCCAACAGGGTACTAGAGCCTCCATGCCTGCCTGTATTACATCTTGTATCCAAGCTAAAGGCGATACAACAGGGTACTAGAGCCTCCAAGCCCACCCGTAAAACATCTTGTATCCAAGCTATAGGCAGTCCAACAAGGCACTAGAACCTCCATACCCGTCTGTATCACATCTTGTATTCAAGCTAGAGGCAGTACAACAGCGTACTAGAGCCTCCATGCCCACCCATATCACATCTTGTATCCAAGCTAGAGGTGGTACAACAGGATACTAGAGCCTCCATCCCCACCCATATCACATCTTGTATCCAAGCTAGAGGTGATACAACAGGGTACTAGAGCCTCCATCCCCACCCATATCACATCTTGTATCCAAGCTAGAGGTGATACAACAGGGTACTAGAGCCTCCATCCCCGCCCTGTGTCACATCTTGTGTCCAAGCTAGAGGTGGTACAACAAGGTACTAGAGCCTCCATGCCTGTCTGTATTACATCTTGTATCCAAGCTAGAGGTGGTACAACAGGGTACTAGAGCCTCCATCCCCGCCTATATCATATCTTGTATCCAAGCTAGAGGTGGTACAACAGGGTACTAGAGCCTCCATGCCTGCCTGTATTACATCTTGTATCCAAGCTAAAGGCGATACAACAGGGTACTAGAGCCTCCAAGCCCACCCGTAAAACATCTTGTATCCAAGCTATAGGCAATCCAACAAGGCACTAGAACCTCCATACCCGTCCGTATCACATCTTGTATTCAAGCTAGAGGCAGTACAACAGCGTACTAGAGCCTCCATGCCCACCCATATCACATCTTGTATCCAAGCTAGAGGTGGTACAACAGGATACTAGAGCCTCCATCCCCACCCATATCACATCTTGTATCCAAGCTAGAGGTGATACAACAGGGTACTAGAGCCTCCATCCCCACCCATATCACATCTTGTATCCAAGCTAGAGGTGATACAACAGGGTACTAGAGCCTCCATCCCCGCCCCGTGTCACATCTTGTGTCCAAGCTAGAGGTGGTACAACAAGGTACTAGAGCCTCCATGTCTGTCTGTATTACATCTTGTATCCAAGCTAGAGGTGGTACAACAGGGTACTAGAGCCTCCATCCCCGCCTATATCATATCTTGTATCCAAGCTAGAGGTGGTACAACAGGGTACTAGAGCCTCCATCCTCGCCCCATGTCAGATCTTGTATCCAAGCTAGAAGCGGTACAACAAGGTACTAGAGCCTTCATGCCCACCTGTATCACATCTTGTATCCAAGCTAGCGGCGGCTTTTCTCCCATAAACATCAATGTTACTTGCAACCTGTAAGCACTTTGAATGTTGTTTAACAACCAAACTGCAGCTCTGAAACAGTCACACGACAGCAAATTGCAGGCAACTGCAAAAATCTTTTGGTCATGCAACTTTCCTGATAGTCACACAATACATGTCGCTGACTAGCCCCAGCCGTAAGCAACAGTCACAATGTCCTACAAAACTTGCTGAGATTCAGCTAGGCCTGCTGGTGAAGTAATCATGTTGCTGTGTCAAGAGATTACAAGAGATTTATGAACCTGAATTTCATATCTTCTATTATACAAAATTTTAAAAAAAAGCAAACTGAAGAACCATTTTCTTGATGAAAACAAATTGTAATGGAAATTTTTAAAAAATATTCAAGAGATGCAAAGAAAAAGTTGACTCTCCCACTCATTTCCATTGCCGTCATCAATATGTTCCATCAATATGAATCCGTCCTAAAGCGTAAGGTACCATGTTTCATAAATTGCCATCTCATGGAGGTTTTCTCCCTAGACTTTCTTCTCCCTCTCTGCTGTGTGGAGCCCCATAACAAGTATGGAGAATCTCACAAGTTATGTCAGTATAGCATATAGTAACTCTCATTCACTTCTATGGGAGTTATGGAAAGTGCGTAGTACAGGATGCTCAGCTGTTTCTGTAAAACCCATCCACCTGCCAGAGCCTAGATACAGCAGCCCGTGAGACCAGGTAAGATTGGATGGAGTTGGGGCCCGGATGTGAATATCCCTTTAATTAGCACTAAAGCCTTCAAAATAAAACATAATAATTCTATGATAATAATTTTAAAGGGGGTTTCCATGAAAATAGTATTGATGACATATCCTCAGTAGAGGTCATCAATAGTTGATTGGCTGGGGCTTGCCGTTTGGGACCCCTGCTGATCAGCTGATTGGGCACCCACTGACAACGTTGGTATACACTGGGGTTGGAGTGGAAACCTATGCTCCAACTGGTGTAGTGGCCAGTGTTTGTAACTGAGGTGTCAAGTACAAGTCCGGCCACTAAACAGGGTCGGTGCAGCAACCTTTGCTCCAACCCCAGTGTATATTGGCTCTGTCATCGGTCACCTAATCAGGCAATCAGCTGGGGTCCCGAGCGGTGAACGCCAGCGATCAACTATTGATTACCTTTCCTGAGGATCAATAGTATTTTTTGTTGAAGAACCTCTTTAAATGATTTTATCACCAACTTACATAAGAACATTAGAAACGTATAATGTTATTAATATGCAAGTCTCAAAAGTCAGTGTTATTTCACTTGCAGAACTGGACAACAGAAGTCATTCTTTGAAGTAGACACATAACAGATTGGAGGAGGATCCAAATGGAAATCTCTATTAGAATGCTAGTGATAAGCAGCTTTAGGTCACGATCACTCTGTGAATTCTGTTCCGATTTCGTCGCGGATTCGGGATGAGTGGTCCTGATTGTGGGTGTTGTGAGAAGAGGGGAGTCACCAACAAGCCACTGTATCTTGGCCATAGTATTTAGATACAGAGCATGGGCAGCAGACAGAATCTTTGCCTCTGGTGAAGGAAAGCCTTGCTACATAAACCTCTACATAATTTGTCCCTGTAAATACTAGTGCCTGCGTGTGATAATATTAATAATCATAATAACAATGATAAATTATATACTTACAGGATTGGTTTTTTGTGCGTGAATTTCTGTAAAATCCCATTGAATAATAAGATTGCCAACGTTGGGTTGAGAAAGAGTGTAAGCAACGGGTAAAGTTGCACTCTGTCCCGCGGTGACATTTATTCCAGGATTTAGTATAGTCAGCTGCACACAGTAGACGACTCCTAAAACACAGAGCATACGGATTAATGGTTTTATCACAAAATGATTCTGCGTTAATCTTTTCTGTGGCAGGAAAATCCCATCCGAATATTGGGACTGTACCAGTTATTGATGTTAAGTAGGACGATTCTTATACGGCATTTGGCACGGGTTCACACCAAAGGTTGGTACATATAGTTAGTATTCTGAGCCTGGATATGTGTAAATGTGTAAATGACTGACGTAAGGGACCAAAAATTGACTAAAACTGGCTTAATCCCTTCCCTCCCCATGACGTAAGGGTACTTCATGGGAGTGGGGTACTTCCCGCAAAATGACATACCCTTATGTCATAGGGATAGCGCGAGATCACATATGATCTCGCAGCGGGAGCCGGCTGTCAGTCATAGCCGGCCTCCCGCTGCAACATGTTTTTTCTCATATTAGCATAAAAAAGGTTAAAAAAATTAAAACACCACATATTTGGTATTGTCACGTCCATAACGACACATACAATACGTTGCACATGCTTTGGACTGTGCATGGGAAAAAGCATTAAAAAAACACTAAAAAACTGAGGCAAAATGCTAATTTTTAGCATTTTGCCTCCCTAAAAATGCAATAAAAGTGATCAAAAAAGCCGTATGTACCCCAAAATGATACCAATAAAAACTACAGCTCTTCTCGCAAAAAATAAGCCCTCACAGAGCTCCGTACAGAAAAAAGTTAATAAGTTACAGGACTTTGAATGCAGCGATATAGAAAAAAAAAATGGAGTTCCAAAAAAGGGTTTTTATTGCAGAAAAGTGGAAAAACTTTTTAAAAATGTAAGAATTTTGGTATCGTTTTAACGGTACTGACCCGCAGGAAAAATGGATTGTGTAATTTATGCTGATTAACGCTGTAAAAAAAATGATGCGTTTTCTCTCCCTGCTATCATAAAAAAAAAATAAAAGTTTTACAATATAGTCTATGTATCCAAAAGTGGCACCGATAAAAACAACAGCTCGCCACGCAAAAAACAAGCCCTTAGACGGCCGCATCGACGGAAAAATAAAAAAGTTATGGCTTTTGATAAATGGAGATGAAAATCCGCCAAAAATCGTTGCGTCCTTAAGCCCAAAATAGGCCGTGTCATGAAGGGGTTAAAACCTGCCTGCACTTCTGCATCAAAATCTGAAATTAGACCTGGTGTGCAATTCTGCAGCTGCGGAATCGGATATATCCTGTGGGGTAATTCCGTCCCACGTGAAAGGTCCCTAATGGGGAAAATCCAATCAAAATGTGATCTTGGACCACAATCTGTTTCTACCCCAAAAGAACTCTATAGACTCCTTAAGACTCCTTAAGACTCCTCTGTCTCCGCTCAGAGATTTTGGCTACTGGAAATCTAACACAACATTCAAGAACCTCCCCGTCTAATGCAGTAGTAATGCAGCTTCACGTTCAGCAACTACTGGTACATATGAGCATACCCTTGTAGTCACTTATAGACGAACGTATTATTAATCTGTGCTGGATCCGTATTATGGAGACTATAATATGGAGCTGATGGAAATCTAGGAATCTATTCACATTTCGTCTGCATTTGTCTCTATATTTGCATTCATTGGTATTTTCTATTGGGGGAAAAACAGATCCATATTTGCCTATTAGAAAGTAAAATGAAGAAAGTGAAATACAGATCAAGTACTGGTGATATACTAATGCAATATGGGTGTTATTTCATCTGTGACATACTTGTATTATGGATACGTATTACAGACATGTAACACGTTTGTGTCAAATGGCCTTTGGAGGAATTTAGAGAAGTTTTACACATATGAAGTTATGGACTTGGGAGTAGGAAACAAGTAACATTATTACATATTAAATAATAAACACTTCAGTATTAGTAAATATTAAATGGAATAGCAGAAATCAATGCCAGACAGCTGCTGCTCAGCAAATGAAATCAGGGGATTGATGAAAAGAGTTCCATACGTATTTGATGAAAGCATAGTTTATCACTCGTCACATTATGCATGATCTATTGTGTGGAGGTTTGGACGCCTGTATATGAGAAAGACCCAACCGAGAGGTCTGGAGGCGGATGATCAATATACTTAAGAGAATGGGGGGATAGCTGAACTGAGAAAAATTAGCAGAATTTGGGGAATTTCTTTTGAGAAAAGTAAGCTTAAAGGTGACCTAATTATTAATTTAATAAAGGAATCTGTCTACTGGTCCATTTCTATGGAGGCAGGTATATATAGTAAGAGGGTATCCGTTATGTCTTAGGGCTCGTTCAGACCAGCGCTCTTTTCGCGCTGTTAGCAGCGCACAGAAGGAGCTTCTAATAGAAACCAATAGGTTCCTCTAGGTATGTTCACATGAGATAATGTTAGCGCATCTAACAAAAGATGGGACATGTCGGCGCCGAGGTGCGTGCAGAGATAGGATATGTCCTATCTTTGCTGCATGCTTTCCATAGGCTTCTATGGGAGCCTTGAAAGCACGCAGCAGCACTTCGGATCATGTCAACAGGCTACTTGACGAAGCTTGAGGTCGCCCATTCACACGATCTTTTTAGCACTATAGCAGCGATCTGTCCTCACTGCTAACAGCGCAAAACCAGCGCTCGTCTGAATGAGCCCTGAGGAAATACTCTGTCTTTTAATGGGAACTTGGCTAAAGGCTAAACAGAGCGGCTTCCATAGTTTATATTGCCATCTTCTGACGGTTTTCACCCTGGGAGCATTAACATAGTAACATAGTATTTAAGGCTGAAAAAATACGTATGTCCATATAGTTCAGCCTATTAGCCCCCCCACCCCCGCCCAGTGTTGATCCAGAGGAAGGCAAAAAAACCCCAATGAGGTAGAAGCTAATTTTCCTCATTTAAGGGGAAAAAATTCCTTCCCGACTCTAATCTGGCAATCGGTATAATCCCCAGATCACCGGCCCTTCTGAAGTAATCAGTGACTATACCATGTAATATTTTTACACTCAAGAAAGGCATCCAAGACCCTCTTGAGCTCTCCTAGTGAGTTCACCATCACTACAATCTAGTTCCATAGTCTCACTGCTCTTACAGTAAAGAACCCCCTTCTATGTTGGTGTAGAAACCTTCTTTCCTTTCTGCTGTATGGCGCCCCATAACAAGTATGGAGAATCTCACAAACTATATCAGCCTAGCAGTAACTCCAATTCACTTCTATGGGAGTTATGGAACGAGCGTAGAACGGCTGCTCGGCTGTTTCTGTAAAGCCCAGCCACCTCCCAAACCCTGGATGCAGCAGCTAGTGAGACAAGGTAAGATTGGATGGAGGTGGGTGCCCAGATGTGAATACCCCTTTAAAAGCACTAAAGGCTTTGAAATAAAAAAAATGGAATAAAAAAATATATTATATATATATTCCTTTTTTAAACCAAAGGAATATTCAGGACAAAGCCTATTCTACACGCATGAACCACACTCTGATGCATATGATTCTAGCAGTGGATCATACCCCAAATGTTCTCTAAGTTCCAATATACTGAATATGTTTAGTCCTTTCTGCTTACCTGTAAAACTCCATAAAAGTACGAAAATCTTAAGAAAAAGTGGTAACATCCTGCTAAGATATCCGAAGCGTGAATAACCAGCTGCCGCCTTGGTCTAGATTCAGTGACTTGTGACTTCTACGCAGTGTTTCCTCTTATCGCTGCGCATCAAGAAGTCAACAAGGGCTTTTCACACTCTTTATCAAAAACACTCCTCAGACGGCTCCCAGTGAGGTTCTGTGGAGTTTTTGTATTTTCATTTGAATTATATTTCAGGGTGTGTGCACCTGATGTATGTGTATCTTGTGTTAACTCATGAGTACTTGGAGGGCAGTAGCTACTCTTTCAACTGGAGGTGGTTTCAAAACCCTATGATTTCCTTCACACACATTTTTGTGGTTCATTTATTTATCCAGACATGCATGTAAAAAGCCCACTTTAAAAAAAAAAAGGTTTTTTATGTTCTATAGAGAAGCCTATGCAAATTGGCAGAACAAATTGCCAAACCGAAAACCCGTTAGGGCCCTTTTAAATGAGCCGATATATCATTTGAACGAGAGAACAGGCGAATGACGTCACCGCTAGCTCGTTTGCCGTACAGCCTTTTTTAGACAGGCAGATACATCATTGGCTCGTTCAACTTGTTCCGAATTGTTCAGTCTTTCACATTCATTGTGTAAGCGAATGAGAAGGACTAAACGAGCGCTGTTTAAACCGAACGATAAGTCAACGAGCCAACTCCGATTTTTAGTCCTGCATAAAATGAATGACGAGCGAAAAGTAAACGATTATCGTTCACGATTTTAAAAAGGAGGCAGTGATCACGCTATTTTTGAATTTTGGATAAAAAGGGGAGGAAGACCTGAGAAAACTCAGACCTCAAGGTTGGATTTCAAAAAGGCAGATTTTAATGAACTCAGAAAGAGGGTAGAAAGGATCCAATGGCTGCACGTTCCTAAGGACAGAAATGTCCAAGAAGGTTTGGAAATATTGCGAAATGAGATGCTCAAAGCACAATCGGTAACTATCCCTAAAAGAAGGTAGAATGGGAAGCACTTAAAGAGACCAGGATGGATGAACACAGAACTTGCACACATGTTAAAAACGAGAAACCAATGGAAAGAGGGGGGAATATCTAAAGAAGAATATAATGCGGTCTGCAGAAACTGTAGGGCAAGCGTCTAAAGCTAAAGCTAATAATGAATTGAGGCTTGCAACAGAGGTCAAAAGCAATAAAAAAGGATTTGGGGGGTATGTCAAAAGCAAAAGAAAAGTCAAAGAAGCTCTTGGATTCTTACAAGATGAAAATTGTGAATTGGTTAAGAATGATGTTGAGAAGGCCGAACTTTAAAATTCCTATTTTGTATCTGTCTTCTTTCAGAAAGTAGATGGAACATCAACTGATCTTCCCTGTGCTATTGGGGGAGTAAAAGAATGCAGGCTATCTATAAGCAGACAGATAATGAGAGAACACTTAGCTAATAGAGATGAGCGAGCACCAAAATGCTCGGGTGCTCGTTACTTGGGACGAAATTATCGCGATGCTCGAGGGTTCGTTTCGAGTAACGAACCCCATTGAAGTCAATTCGCGACTCGAGCATTTTTGTATATCGCCGATGCTCGCTAAGGTTTCCATTTGTGAAAATCGGGGCAATTCAAGAAAGTGATGGGAACGACACAGCAACGGATAGGGCAGGCGAGGGGCTACATGTTGGGCTGCATCTCAAGTTCCCAGGCCCCACTATTAAGCCACAATAGCGGCAAGAGTGGCCCCCCCCTCCCAACAATTTTTACTTCTGAAAAGCCCTCATTAGCAATGCATACCTCAGATAAGCACCACACTACCTCCAACAAAGCACAATCACTGCCTGCATGACACTCCGCTGCCACTTCTCCTGGGTTACATGCTGCCCCCCCCCCCCCCCCCCGCACGACGCAGTGTCCACAGAGCACACCAAAGTGTCCCTGCGCAGCCTTCAGCTGCACTCATGCCACACCACCCTCATGTCTATTTATAGGTGCGTCTGCCATGAGGAGGAACCGCGGGCACACACTGCAGAGGGTTGGCACGGCTAGGCAGCGACCCTCTTTAAAAGGGGCGGGGCGATAGCCCACAATGCTGTACAGAAGCAATGAGAAATATAATCCTGTGCCACCGCCATCAGGAGCTGCACACGTGGGCATAGCAATGGGGAACCTATGTGCCACACACTATTCATTTTGTCAAGGTGTCTGCATGCCCCAGTCAGACCGCGTTTTTTTATAAATAGTCACAGGCAGGTACAACTCCGCAATGGGAATTCCGTGTGCACCCACAGCATGGGTGGCTCCCTGGAACCCACCGGCTGTACATTAATGTATCCCATTGCAGTGCCCATCACAGCTGAGGTAACGTCCGATTAAATGCAGGTGGGCTTCGGCCCACACTGCATGCCCCAGTCAGACTGGGCTTCTTTAGAAGTGGACACATGCAGTTACAACTCCGTGTGGACCCTCAGCATGGGTGGGTGCCAGGAAGCCACCGGCGGTACATAAATATATCCCATTGCATTGCCCATCACAGCTGAGGTAATGTCATGTTTAATGCAAGTGGGCTTGGGCCCACACTGCATGCCCCAGTCAGACTGGGGTTCTTTAGAAGTGGACACATGCAGTTACAACTCCGTGTGGACCCACAGCATGGGTGGGTGCCAGGAAGCCACCGGCGGTACATAAATATATCCCATTGCATTGCCCATGACAGCTGAGGTAATGTCATGTTTAATGCAAGTGGGCTTGGGCCCACACTGCATGCCCCAGTCAGACTGGGGTTCTTTAGAAGAGGACACATGCAGTTACAACTCCCTGTGGACCCACGGCATGGGTGGCTCCCTGGAACCCACCGGTGGTACATAAATATATCCCATTGCAGTGCCCAACACAGCTGATGTAACGTCAGCTGTAATGCAGGTGGGCAAAAAATTAATTGGATTACACTGTAGGCGAGGGCCCCCAAAAATTGGTGTACCAACAGTACTAATGTACCTGAGAAAAATTGCCCATGCCCAACCAAGAGGGCAGGTGAAACCCATTAATCACTTTGGTTAATGTGGCTTAATTGGTAACTAGGCCTGGAGGCAGCCCAGTTTAACGAAAAATTGGTTCAAGTTAAAGTTTCAACGCTTTAATGAGCATTGAAACGTATAAAAATTGTTTACAAAAATTATATGACTGAGACTTGTGGGCCTAAGAAAAATTGCCCGTTCGGCGTGATTATGTGAGGTTTCAGGAGGAGGAGCAGGAGGAGGAGGAATATTATACACAGATTGATGAAGCAAAAATGTCCCCGTTTTTGATTGTGAGAGACAACAATGCTTCCATCCGCGGGTGCAGCCTACGTATTGTTTAGGTATCGCTGCTGTCCGCTGGTGAAGAAGAGAAGTCTGGGGAAATCCAGGCTTTGTTCATCTTGATGAGTGTAAGCC
The DNA here is from genome assembly GCF_035609145.1 of Eleutherodactylus coqui. NCBI lineage: Eukaryota > Metazoa > Chordata > Amphibia > Anura > Eleutherodactylidae > Eleutherodactylus > Eleutherodactylus coqui. Next base: position 111,590,182 of record NC_089846.1, on the reverse strand, counting down.
TGTCGGCACTGTCGGTTGACAGGCGGGTACGCTTATCTGTGAGGATTCCCCCAGCCACACTAAACACCCTCTCTGACAAGACGCTAGCCGCAGGACAAGCAAGCACCTCCAGGGCATACAGCACAAGTTCAGGCCACGTGTCCAGCTTCGACACCCAGTAGTTGTAGGGGGCAGAGGCGTCACCGAGGACGGTCGTGCGATTGGCTACGTACTCCCTCACCATCCTTTTACAGTGCTCCCGCCAACTCAGCCTTGACTGGGGAGCGGTGACACAGTCTTGCTGGGGAGCCATAAAGCTGGCAAAGGCCTTGGAGAATGTTCCCCTGCCTGCGCTGTACATGCTGCCTGATCTCTGCGCCTCCCCTGCTACCTGGCCCTCGGAACTTCGCCTTCTGCCACTAGCGCTGTCGGATGAGAAGTCTACCATCAGTTTGTCCACCAGCGCCCTGTGGTATAGCATCATTCTGGAACCCCTTTCCTCTTCGGGAATGAGAGTGGAAAGGTTCTCCTTATACCGTGGGTCGAGCAGTGTGTACACCCAGTAATCCGTAGTGGCCAGAATGCATGTAACGCGAGGGTCACGAGAAAGGCATCCTAACATGAAGTCAGCCATGTGTGCCAGGGTACCTGTACGCAACACATGGCTGTCCTCACTAGGAAGATCACTTTCAGGATCCTCCTCCTCCTCCGGCCATACACGCTGAAAGGATGACAGGCAAGCAGCATGTGTACCCTCAGCAGTGGGCCAAGCTGTCTCTTCCCCCTCCTCCTCATGCTCCTCCACCTCCTCCTCCTCCTCAACGCGCTGAGATATAGACATGAGGGTGCTTTGACTATCCAGCGACATACTGTCTTCCCACGCCTCCGTTTCCGAGTGCAAAGCGTCTGCCTTTATGCTTTGCAGGGAACTTCTCAAGAGGCATAGCAGAGGAATGGTGACGCTAATGATTGCAGCATCCCCGCTCACCATCTGGGTAGACTCCTTAAAGTTTCCAAGGACCTGGCAGATGTCTGCCAACCAGGCCCACTCTTCTGTAAAGAATTGAGGAGGCTGACTCCCACTACGCCGCCCATGTTGGAGTTGGTATTCCAGTATAGCTCTACGCTGCTCATAGAGCCTGGCCAACATGTGGAGCGTAGAGTTCCACCGTGTGGGCACATCGCACAGCAGTCAGTGCACTGGCAGATTAAACCGATGTTGCAGGGTCCGCAGGGTGGCAGCGTCCGTCTTGGAGTTGCGGAAATGTGCGCTGACCCGGCGCACCTTTCTGAGCAGGTATGACAAGTGTGGGTAGCTTTTCAGAAAGCGCTGAACCACCAAATTAAAGACATGGGCCAGGCATGGCACGTGCGTGAGGCTGCCGAGCTGCAGAGCCTCCACCAGGTTACGGCCATTGTCACACACGACTATGCCCGGTTGGAGGCTCAGCGGCGCAAGCCAGCGGTCGGTCTGCTCTGTCAGACCCTGCAGCAGTTCGTGGGCCGTGTGCCTCTTCTCTCCTAAGCTGAGTAGTTTCAGCACGGCCTGCTGACGCTTGCCCACCGCTGTGCTGCCGTGCCGCGCGACACCGACTGCTGGCGACGTGCTGCTGCTGACACATCTTGATTGCGAGACAGAGGTTGCGTTGGAGGAGGAGGAGGGTAGTTTAGTGGAGGAAGCATACACCGCGGCAGATACCAGCACCGAGCTGGGGCCCGCAATTCTGGGGGTGGGTAGGACGTGAGCGGTCCCAGGCTCTGACTCTGTCCCAGCCTCCACTAAATTCACCCAATGTGCCGTCAGGGAGATATAGTGGCCCGCCTGTGCTTGTCCACGTGTCCATTGTTAAGTGGACCTGGGCAGTAACCGCGTTGGTGAGGGCGTGTACAATGTTGCGGGAGACGTGGTCGTGCAGGGCTGGGACGGCACATCGGGAAAAGTAGTGGCAACTGGGAACCGAGTAGCGCGGGGCCGCCGCCGCCATCATGCTTTTGAAAGCCTCCGTTTCCACAAGCCTATACGGCAGCATCTCCAGGCTGATCAATTTTGCAATGTGCACGTTTAACGCTTGAGCGTGCGGGTGCGTGGCGGCATACTTGCGCTTGCGCTCAAACAGTGGCGCTAGCGACGTCTGGACGCTGCGCTGAGAGACATTGCTGGATGGGGCCGAGGACAGCGGAGGTGAGGGTGTGGGTGCAGGCCAGGAGACGGTAGTGCCTGTGTCCTCAGAGGGGGGTTGGATCTCAGTGGTAGGTTGGGGCACAGGGGTAGAGGCAGTGGTGCAAACCGGAGGCGGTGAACGGCCTTCGTCCCACCTTGTGGGGTGCTTGGCCATCATATGCCTGCGCATGCTGGTGGTGGTGGCTCCCCAGCTGATCTTGGCGCGACAAAGGTTGCACACCACTGTTCGTCGGTCGTCAGGCGTCTCTGTGAAAAACTGCCACACCGTAGAGCACCTTGACCTCTGCAGGGTGGCATGGCGCGAGGGGGCGCTTTGGGAAACAGTTGGTGGATTATTCGGTCTGGCCCTGCCTCTACCCCTGGCCACCGCACTGGCTCGGCCTGTGCCCACACCCTGACTTGGGCCTCCGCGTCCTCGCCTGCGTCCACATCCTCTAGGCCTACACCTCCCCCTCAGCATGCTGTATTACCAGTAGTGCAGAAACAGAACGCTGTAATTAAATGTGCCACTTATTGGCCTCTGGTTGGAGGCTGACTTCGCTTACGGAACACACAGCAGAGCCAGGAAATAATTTTGTGCAAGCCTGCTGTAACACTTAGCTGGCTGCGTATGAATTAGGAGGACAACTACACCCAGCACAGACCCAGTACACTGAGGACAGTCACAGGCAGCCCAAATAGATTTTTTTTCCCAAATGTTTTTGGAAAGGCCCACTGCCTATATTCAATAAATATGTCTTCTGTCCCTGCGTCACCACTACTGGCCCTGGAGTATGTAAAATAACTGCAGACTGTTGCACTGTGGACATGAATACAGCGGTGATGTAAGAGGCAACACAGAGCCAGGAAATAATTTTGCGCAAGCCTGCTGTAACACTTAGCTGGCTGCGTATTAATTAGGAGGACAACTACACCCAGCACAGACCCAGTACACTGAGGACAGTCACAGGCAGCCCAAATAGATTTTTTTCCCCAAATGTTTTTGGAAAGGCCCACTGCCTATATTCAATAAATATATGTCTTCTGTCCCTGCCTCACCACTACTGGCCCTGGAGTATGTATAATTACTGCAGGGCGCAATGCTCTGCACGGCCGATATACAAAAAAAAAAAAAGTGCAACACTGCAAAAAGCAGCATCCACACTACTGCACACGGTTAGATGTGGCCCTAAGAAGGACCGTTGGGGTTCTTGAAGCCTAAAATACTCCTAACACTCTCCCTATAGCAGCTCCGGCACCAACAGCACTTTCCCTCCTCTATGTCAGAATAAATCTGTGGCGAGCCGTGGGAGGGGCCGATTTTTATACTCGGGTGACACCTGATCTCGCCAGCCACTCACTGCAGGGGGGTGGTATAGGGCTTGAACGTCGCAGGGGGAAGTTGTAATGCCTTCCCTGTCTTTCTATTGGCCAGAAAAGCGCGCTAACGTCTCAGAGATGAAAGTGAAAGTAACTCGAACATCGCATGGTACTCGTCACGAGTAATGAGCATCTCGAACACGCTAATACTCGAACGAGTATCAAGCTCGGACGAGTACGTTCGCTCATCTCTATTAGCTAACTTAAATGAATTCAAGTCTCAAGGTCCAGAGGAATTACATCCTAGGATACTAAAGGAAGCAGCAGAGGTAATTGCTGAGCCACTCGCCATAATCTTTGAAAATTCCTGGAGAACAAGAGAAGTCCCAGAAGATCAAAAAAGGGCAAATGTTGTCCCTTTCTTCAAAAAAGGGAAGATGGTGGATCCAGGAAACTACAGGCCTGTGAGCCTGACTTCTATACCGAGCAAGATCTTTGAAAAAATTATTAAACAGCATGTATGCAAGTACTTGGATAAAAATGGAGTAATTAACCAGAGCCAGCATGGGTTTGTAACAAATAAGTCATGCCAGACAAATCTAATTTCCTTCTATGACATAGTCACCGACTGGGTTGATCAGTGAAATGCAGTGGATATAGTATATCTAGACTTTAGTAAAGCATTTGACAAAGTATCTCATACTATACTTATTGAAAAAATGACCAAATATGGGATTGACAAGGCAGCTGTTGGGTGGATTCACAACTGGCTGGGTGATCGTACTCAAGAGTTGTCATAAATGGCTGCACATCCAAGTGGAAGAATGCATCAAGTGGGGTACCGCAAGGCTCTGTCCTAGGCCCAGTGTTCAACAATTTCACAAATGATCTGGAGGAGGGAATTGATGGGAAACTGATCAAATTTGCCAACAACACAAAGCTAGGAGGGATAGCTAACACTAGGGAAGAAAGAGAGAGCATTCAAGAAGATCTAAAAAAGCTTGAACAGTGGGCGGCGACTAACAGAATGGTATCTAACAAGGAGAACTGCAAAGTCCTACATCTGGGCAAGAAAAATGAAAAAAGCACAGAATGATTGGAATTGGGCTAAGCAGCAGCACATGTGAAAAAGACTTGGGTATACTAATAGATCATAGACTAAACATGAGTCAACATTGTGATGCAGGAGCCAAAAAGGCAAACACAATTATGGGATGTATTAAGAGAAGCATAGAGTCTAGATCATGTGAGGTAATTATCCCCCTCTACTCTTCCTTAGACAGACCTCATCTGGAATATAGATCCAGCTCTGGGCACCCCACTTTAAAAAAGACAGAGACAAACTGGAGTAAGTTCAGAGAAGAGTTACTAAGATGGTGAGCGGTCTGCAAAACATGTCCTATGAGCAATGGTTAAAGGATCTGGGAATGTTTAGCTTGCAAATAAGAAGGCTGAGAGGAGACTTAATAGCTGTCTACAAATATCTGAAGGAATCTGCCCTATTCTTATTTGCAGATCTGTGTTTGCATGTAGGTCTATTGTGTCTCTCTGCTTCCGTAAAGATGGTTTGGACACCTGTAGTCCTTGTCTGTAGTATATGCAGACCCCCTCTTCCCTTCCCCTGTCAGGTGCGGCCTCCAAACGTCTTATGTCTCGTCTTTGTGTCAGTTGGTGGATCCCTGACACAGTTCCCTATGTGAGCTCGGTGGCTGTCTGTCTATCCTCCTGGTATGGGGATACTGTTAGACTTGCTGTGGAGTTTCATCTGTGTGCACGTGAGCTCTGGGTGGGGTCCGTGTGGTTTGCGCTATATGTTGTAGTCTGCTGTAAGCCAGTGTCTGTAAAGTCTGTTGTCTGTGCTGTTGCAGCTTGCGGTGTGAACTGTGTCCAGTGCTGCTGGACTCCTGGTTGGTGTAGGGACTAACGGTATAGCAAGGAGCCATGAAGTGACCCACCAGCTTCCACGTTTTGATCAAAATGTCAACTAATACCTGGTATTTATATATATAGCTTATCACCTGTTACTAGTGGTTGCATTTTGGCTGTTGTATGCTGTGTTTTCTGGCTCTGTGTGTCCTGTTGTTCTGTCCCTGTCATGTGGCATATGTATGTGTCCTGTTCTGGCGGCATGGTTCCTAGGAGCAGCTAGGGCCCAGTTCCGAAGACCGCTGGGTTGCCCTTTATCAGGGCGATGTCCCTGCTCAGGTAGGGCCATGTCATCCTCCCTTGTAGCACACGATCAGTTGATTATAACCCGTGTGTATTCATCTTTGGTCACAATTGTGTGGGCCCCGTGCTTAGTTTGCCCACACGATTGCAACATAATCGCTAGAAACAGTGATTTCAGGTGATAACCATCCTGTGTATACGTGGCCACCGACACGGCACTGAGTGAGAAATTGCTCACTTTTCAGAGTCCCTTGGTTTTTAGCTCACCTAAAAACTAAGAGTCTATCTGCCTGTTTTTTGGGCAGTTGTTCATCTATGAAGGACTGCTAGCTTGCAGTGAATAGAGGCAGCCGATCAGAAGAAATCCCTGGCGCGCTCTTCTATTCTCTGAATGACTATAGCTCCTGTATGAAAGCATAGGGCGGAGAGTCTGTAGGACGGATATTGGGCGCTTATGAGCCCAACGGACATCCCATGTAAAGGCGCCTTTAGAGGTTTCAGTCATAGATGTAAATTCATTATGGATTAGTATTCAACATAAAAATATATATATATTACTATCTAAACAATAAACCAAGAAGTTTAGTGCGTTCATACATACACAAGTTTTTGTGGTGGGAGAGGTTTTGAAGTGACTCAACCAGTAGGAGGAGGGAAAATGAATTGTTATCCATTTGGAAATGGTCAGTACCAGGAGCCGAGTGACTCAGCAAGCAGTTTCATACAAAGATCTGATAGTCGTATGACTGTGTAATCAAAGGTGTGAGAGAGATACAGAGCCAGAAAAATCCTGCACGTCTAAACGGCTTTTTACTCAAGCATTGGAGAAATGTGCGCTATTTTTATTTGCTTAGTTACTACATGCAAATTACAGAGAGAAAAAAAGAAAAAAAGCTTCCCTCATTGAATGCAAAACAAGAAATAATGGCCATATATAGCATCTACTGTCAATAGGAGATTTGTTTAGCAAATCTGTGCTCTCTACTGCCAGAACTAGTCAATGGAGAAAGGAAAGTCTGCCACAATGATGCTGTGCCCTTCTCTTATCCAACCATGACTATCTGTAAATGTAACAGAAACATGCTATAGGGAAGCCTCAGTTATGGTGCTCATTTACTTCTATTAAGGTTCAAAGGTAGCCATACACCTTAGGTATCGGCTCAATAGTTAGCTGCCTCCTCATATACCACATGATTACTCTTCTTGCTTGAGCGTGCAAGTGTCTACAATGGGGGGGGTGGGGGGTGGGGAGAGAATCAGCTGCTATCAAACACCTCTCTCACAGGAACAATGATCAGGCATGGTGAAATCTAAAAAGTCAGGACACCCCCATTTATGTAAGATAGTTAATTGGTCTTGTCAAAATTGATCGGTTCATCTAACATCTAGTGTGTATGATCACCTTTCAGGTCATTAGATTTGCATTCTTTTCAAATTTACAGTCAATTAGTTTTATGAGGAACTGCAAAAACACTTACTAACAAAAAAAAATACACTTATAAAGAGTTGTTGTAATCAGATGAAACTTTTTGTGTGGATATAATTATGATATATGTAAGTGATAACTACCATATATACTCGAGTATAACCCGACCCGAATATAAGCCGAGGCACCCAAGTTTACCGCAAAAAAATGGGAAAACTTAGTGACTCGAGTATAAGCCTAGGGTGGGAAATACAGCAGCTACTGGTACTTCATATGTGGGAATATTCCCCCGGGGAGTCCCCTTGTCACTGAACACTGTGACAGCACTGTTACGGTGACAAGGGTACTCCCCGTGGGGAGTAAAAAATGTCACAGCTGTGGCAGAGGATTGCGAAGCTCTCCCATTGATTTCAATGGGGATGCCGCTGCCAGCGGCCCTATTAGAAGCACTAGAATGTCAGCACCCCCAAAGTCATTAAATATAAGCCCTTATCTGAAAATCATCCCTAGCTGTAGTAAAAAATAAAAAAATATATACTCACCTGTCAGACGCCTGCTGAAAGTGCTGCTTCTGATTGGCTGACCGCTCAGCCAATCACAGGCAGGGCTCAGCCATTTATTGAATGACAGCTGAGTGCTGCCTGTGATTGGTCACAGCACTCAGCCAATCACAGGCAGTGCTGGCCATTCAATGAATTCTATGAATGGCCAAGGACTGCCAGTGATTGGCTGAGCACTGTAACCAATCACAAGCAGCGCTCAGCTGTCATTCAATGAATGACTGAGTGCTGCCTATGATCGGCTGTGCGCTCAGCCAATCAGAGGCAGCCCTTTCAGCAGGCGGGGATTTAAAATCCTCACATGCTGAAAGAACTTCATTACAGTGATGGGACCCAAGCAGCTAGACGCGCCTGAGCCCCGGCAGCGGCGGAGAGGTAAGCATAGATTTTTTCTTTCTTTTTTACTACAACTAGGGATGATTTCCAGGGAAGAGCTTATACTTAAAGCCCTTCCCCGAAAACCACTGCAGGGGTTGCCAACAGACCATTGCTTTCAATGGGGCCGCTGGCAGCAGCTGTGGCCCCATTGAAACCAATGGTGCACAGGACCCTCACTCGAGTATAAGCTGAGGGGGGCTTTTTCAGCATAAAAAATGTGCTGGAAAAGTCGGCTTATACTCAAGTATATACGGTATATTAGAAAGGATAAGTTTATTAGAGAAAATTGTACAATTCAAAGGAGACTCTTGTACCATATTGGGGCGCCTCTACATCATAAGGCCATGGAGGCACACAGGCTCCTTACTTTACCCTGCATCACATTTGCCCACACAACTTAAAAAAATAAAATAATATACGTCTTAAACAAATTTGCTTTCTGTTGCCAGCTTTTAACCCCAATAACGGTTTACTTTTTCCACTGATAGGGTTGTGTGAGGGCTCGTCTTTCGCCATGCAGGATAAATGCAGGGTGTCTGCTGTCAAAGTTGGCCAACATCTGCCATGTACATGTACGACACATGTCGGTAGGGATTTAAAAGATAACATGTTGGCTTTTTTGCAACCATCATTAGAGGAAGCAAGGGAATGTATTACATACTGTTCTTGATTTTAAAGGAGTAGTTTGGACTTTTTTTAACTGTTGACCTATCCTCTGGATAGGCCATCAGTACTTAATAGACAGTGTCGCATCATTTATGATTAATGTCAGGGATGGAGGGTTAGGGTGAGTGGTAAGTGTAACAGCTAGCCTTATATTAAAACTGTAAGGCTAACTGTGACACTTACCCCTCACCCTAACCCTCCATCCCTGTCAGAAATCATAAATGACGCCACGCTGCTGTCTGCCTTCACAGCTTTGCTGGGCGGAACGGAGGTGAATAGCTCCATGGATGTTAGCTACTACATGAGCTTACTGGGCTGCAAGGACCTGCAGCCCATCCAGCTCTGCAGCCAATCAGGTACAGGGGGCGTCACTCCCTGTCAATCTTGACTTCACCAGAACTTCCTGGTGGCGTCAAGATACAATAATACCGACTGAAGCCCTGGGGTCTGTGTATGTGACAGTTCCCTGCTATCAGATATAGCCGATAGCCTGGAGCTGTCATGTGGGGCTGCAGTGTGCGATCCCCAGTCACTCAATCGTCGTTATCCAATGGATAACAGTGACATAAAAGTTTAAAAAAAGTTTTAAAAAATTAAAGTTTCATCTCTCCTCACAGATCCGATCCGTTACCCAAGGCCCCCGGATTTGTCTCTTGACGGGATCTTTATCCACACATAGGAAAACCTGTATCAGAGACATGTCCTTACCCACAACACAATTCATGTTGAAAGTACAGATTTTGCCACTGAAGATTATAAGTTATATGTATTAAATTGCTAGAGATGTGTCATTGATCCACGAATTTAATGTAATTGCCCTATTTGGAGCCGGAAGGAATTTTTTTCCTAATATGAGACAATTAGCAACTTTTTCATAGGATCTTTTGCTCTGGATCAGCACTGTAGGATAAACTTCTGAAACTTTAGATCTCTTTTGAACTTAAGATAGTCAAAAGAGACAAGTTAATGTACAGTACATATAACCACAATGTCAGACAATATCCTAAACTTTCAAATCTGACTCTGAATCCATGCAAAATGCTTTTACTAAGACTCCATAACAAAACCGATTTCCCCCCCTGTTAACCGCAAATGAAAGGTGATCCTTCATTGATTTTCTTGAGATATTGACCACCAGAAGAAAGTTAACTAACCACACTGAATGATTACTAAAATCCCAGCTTTCAAGTGGTAGATGAAAAGATAATCACTGCTTCTTGATGAATGTCCTTTACTATAGACTAAGGGAAGTCTGGATACTTTGATGCAATCCATTTTGAACTATGAGTTGAATCGCACCGCAGTTGATATGGCCTCTTACAGGAAATACTATATATCTCTAATGCATTGCGTTTGGACAAATGAGCCATATGATACATCACATTTTGGGTTTTCTAACGGTTCTTTGTAATTCTCCCTGCATCTAATTTTGGAGAATAATGGATTCATCTAAATTGTGTAGGCACTAAAAGCATTACTAATTTGAAATGTTAAATATTCACAGCTCTCATAAAGTTTCATTTCATAAGATTTATACCTTATGTTAAATGATCTTTCCACTCCTTTAAGATGCTTGTTTATGGTGTCTCTAAAAATTCTTTAAAACTACATGGTTGGCTATTAATAAATACACATTTTCTCATTGTGGACATGTTAAAAACGCTCACTGTTGCCCTCATCCACTCTCGGCTCGATTATTGCTACTCGTTGCTGATCGGCCTCCCCTGCACCAGACTCTACCTTCTCCAATCCATCCTGAATGCGGCAGCCAGGCTCATCTTCCTGTCCAGCCGCTACTCGGACGCCTCTGCCCTGTGCCGGTCACTGCACTGGCTGCCCGTTAAATACAGAATTCAATTTAAACTCGCTACCTTCATCCACAAAGCCCTCCACAGCAAAGCACCCCCCTATATCGCCTCTCTCATCTCAATCCATCAACCAGCCCGGGCTCTCCGCTCTGCTAACGAAACCAGACTGAGCGCCCCTTTAATTCGAACTTCTCTTTACCACCTCCAAGACTTCTCCAGAGCAGCACCAGTCCTCTGGAACGCACTACCAAAGGCTACCCGAGCAATCCAGGACTCGTAGAACTTCAGGCGTGCTCTAAAAACGCACCTCTTCAGGAAGGCATACCATATCTCCTAAACCAAACCCCTCTGTACTCTGCCTGATAACATGCTCCCTGACCTACTGACTGCAATCCCTGCTAGCCATCATAAACCGCTCCTGCAGCCATACTGTTTCTGCCGTCACATGGCTAAATCTCTGACCATTGTCTATGTGTATAACATCCCTCACTCTCCACCCCGCTATACCGTGCACATCTCCAGCCCTTTACCTTCTGTATCACCCCACTATTCGTAGTATGTAAGCTCGTTGGAGCAGGACCCTCACCCCTATTGTTTCCATCAATTGATTACTATGTAACCGTGGGTCTGTAATGTTTGTACTTTTGTCTTTCTGTATCCCCCTGTCTATGTAAGCGCTGCGGAATATGTTGGCGCTATACAAATAAAGTTTAATATTATTATTATTAGAATCAAACCTCTTCGGGATGGCCACTCAAAACGGCAGTAAAAACCAGTCTTCTATGGAATGGTCCTCTCAACAAAATAGCCAATATGGATGGAAGATAAGGAGATAGGGGAATTGAAAATCTGTTCCAGAAAGGTCTGGTCTCGTGACGGGATCTTTATCCCCTGGATCTTTTTCTCTGGCTTCTGTGCATGCGCTCGTCGGTAAAATGGCAGACGATGCCAAGAATTGCCTGGGAAATTTAAAATCTTCTTGTTCCTGGCTACATAAGCACAATATGTGGTGACAAAACAATGTCAAAATCACTATGATGTGCAAAACATTTACGGAGTTATTCTATGTCAAAATGACATGTCAGATTTCCAAAATTTGGCCTGGTTATTAAGGCGCAAACAGGCTTGGTCACAAAGCGATTAAAGCCACATGTGAACAACTACCTAGTTTGGTAGAAATACAGGAAATGAATCAGTGCTACTGGCTTCATACTCATCTGTGAAAAATTGTGTTATCTTAGCTGTAAAGCTCTGCTGATACCATTATGTATCCACTCATGAGCTATCGGTTTAAGAAACAATGAATGGTTTCTGTGTGCACAGGTTCTAATTTCAGTCCAGAAACCACATCAGGACTGTAAACTCTGGTCCAGCATTAAGTACCGATTACTATGCCTGATGGGTTGAATAGGTAATTCATAGTAAGAAACATGAAGATAATACGGTAAAAATGAAAGCATTCTCCATCTTACCCGGGGATTACTCTGCCTGTCCCTATGCTGGTGACCACTGGCATAACTATAATGGATGCAGGGGATGTGGTTGCACCCGGGCCCAGGAGCCTTAGGGGGCCCATAAGACCTATCGTCTCCATATAGGGAGCCCAGTATGATGAATAAAGCATTATAGTTGGGGCCCTGTTACAGGTTTTGCATTGGGGCCCAGGAGCTTCAAGTTATGCCTCTGCGTTAAGGGGTTAAGAGAAGTTGGGGGAGCCCCAAGATAAACTTTTGCACCCGGGCCCTTGACCTTTTGGCTACACCCCTGCTGGTGACCCATTCTGTTTATTAGTTGCCCTTTTTTGAACCCCCTTAAGCACTGCAACATCTTTCCTGAGCACCAGTGTCCAGAACTGTACACAGTATTGCATGTGAGGCCTGACGAGTGCCTTATATAGTGGGAGAATAATGTTCTCATCTCTCGCCCCTGTGGCTCTTTTAATGCACCCCAAGACTTTATTAGCTTTCGCAGCAGCTGACTGGCATTGATTGTTCCAGTTTAATCTATAATCCACTAGTACCCCCAGGTCTTTTTCCATATCACTTTTCCCTAGCAGTACCCCATTTAGTGTATATTGGTGACTTCCGTTTTTCCTGCCCATGTGCATAACCTTACATTTATCAACATTGAACTTTATTTTTCTGCCCAAGCCCCCAGCTTATCTAGGTCTGTTTGTAGCCGCATATTGTCCTCCGTTGTAGTAATTATCTTGTATAATTTCGTATCATCTGCAAATATTGATATTTTACTGTGTAGTCCCTCTATCAGGTCATTGATAAATATATTGAACACAATGGAGCCTAGTACTGAACCCGGTAGCAATGGTGGCCCAGTCACAGTTCGATCCATTTATTACCACCCTCTGCTTTCTATCTCTGAGCCAGTTCTTTACCCAACTACACACATTTTCGCCCAGTCTGTGCTGTCTCATTTTATATATCAACTTATAATGCGGCACGGTGTCAAATGCTTTAGAGAAGTACAGATAAACGAGATCAATTGACTCTCCCAGGTCCATCCTACAACTTACTTCATCGTAGAAGCTGATCAAATTGGTCTGACATGATCGACCCCTCATGTACCCGTGTTGTAGTTTCTATAGGTATCCTTTTGTTATGCATACAACTTTTTGATCACTTTTTATGACATTTCTTCTTGACTTATCGAAGCTGTAGCAGGCGGGTGTTGGCTGTCAGAAACAGACGACACCCGCATTGTATGGAACGGGATAGACCCTGATCCCCCTCTATACAAACCCCTATCTTCCAGGACGTAAATGTACGTCCTGTAGTGTTAAAGGGTTAAAGCATATGTTTCCATGCAATGAATTTGCTACGGATTTTTTGCAGTGGAACAGGTATTTAATTACCTGCAGGTGCCCAATGATTTCCTATGGGCGCAGATCGCCACGCGGGTTTTGATAAACAATTTATGCTGTGGACATGAGGCCTTAGATCCGCATCAAAATCAGCACCATATGGTGCAAAGCTTGACGTAGATTTTGGTACAGTTTTGCTGCAAACTTTTTGCAGCAAGTCCCCCTCATGGAAACCTACCCTTAGTCTTAATTTTGTTCCTTTTCTAAACAAACTAAAGATATACCAAGACACAATTTGGGCTCTTCTCACATCTGTCGGAGAACACATCACAAATGTCGTGCAAAATGCCAGACAAAATAGTGCAGTTTAATGTGTTATTTTGCCTGATGGCATGATGGAAGGTGGAATGACAGAAATGGAATTTGACAGGTGTCATTCATGCTCGTCACTTTCATGATTTTGTTATTTAGCTCCTATGGCAGAGACTTCGAGGTATACTTGGGATCATTGTCCTGTTAAAAGTCCAATGACGCCCAAGCTTCAGCTTTCTCATAGAGGGCATGATGTTTTCTTATAGAATTTCCTGATAATTGATTGAATCCATCTTATGTAGAGATGAGCGAGCACGCTCGGATCAAGCAGTTACTCGAGCGAGCATCGCTCATCTCGAATAACTGCTTACTGCTCCGAGCAGGCTTGGGGGGGCAGGGGTGAGCGGGGGGCGGCTGGGGGGGGGGGGGGGGGAAGAGAGAGATCTCTCTCTCGCTCTCCCCCCCTCGCTACCCCCCGCCGCCCCCCCGAGCCTCCACCGCCCCCCTGAGCCTGCTCGGACCAGTAAGCAGTTACTCGAGATGAGCGATGCTCGCTCGAGTAGCTGCTTGATCCGAGCGTGCTCGCTCATCTCTAATCCTATGTCTCATCACTCTACATAACAGAATCCCAAAATTGTGACATATTCTGTGACTAAGCCATATTTCTAACATCCAATCAAATGTCATAGTCTACAAAGTCCTAACCAGTCCAGGTATTTGATGTGTTTAAGCTCAAGCACATCTGATGCAACTAGTCTGTGTACTCGTCATGGGAAGAACACATCTGGTCATGATGCCATGTAAACAGACCGAAGAACCAGCCTAGGATGTGCTGCTCTCAGAAGTGGCAGACTCTCTAGTAATATATCAAAGTATGTTCACCGTACCCCACTTCCCACTAGGTGCTACCACCCGAGGAGAGAGGCTCCACTTGCCTCATAGACGATGCACTCCTGCCCAGCCTCCCACTGATCAAAACTCCTGACATGTCAGAAGTCTTTTGAAAGTTTAGTTATACTTTAAGCCCAATAGAAGCCACATGATCTGCTATGACAATTATTATACCCATCGTTTCACAAAGTGCAGTTTGCCATCTTCTGCGTAGAATCATATCTAGGATCAGGAAAAATGTCAGTTTAATGTAATAACTGATTTAAACCAAAATACATGAATCAGAAATGCCTATTATTTCTGATTTCCATGGTGGAAGGCATGTGGGGGCAGAGTGGGCATTCACCCTTTAAACATCCTGATTTGAATACAAGAAGTTATGATGTCCACATTTGAATCCACATAATGAGTACAGTATGAAAAAGGTGTTGACATGTTATCTAATAACCCTGTAGAGCCTTTACAAGAGTATTTATTAGACATTTGTCCCAGTTATTATACATGTGCTACCAGGGAACCCAACCAGACTCAGAAACTGAATGCACTGCAGTGACTCCTAGTGGAGATGACCTGCAAATTCTGTATCTTGTGCTGATATCTATTGTGCATCCATTGTGGGAAGTATATATGTATTAGATAAAACCCAGGATCATCAGGGACTGGACAATATAGAAAATGACCACAGACTAACTCACCTTGCTCTTCACAATATGTCTCTGAACCTGCAGAGACTGGGAACACAACATACAGGACTCTGATATACCACTAGGTCAACATGTATGTCTGTAATATTTTTCAGTTAGGCAAAACAGACATTTATCATTAAAGGGGTGTTCCCATCTCAGCAAGTTCTTCCCAATCCACAGGAGATTGTATAACTTGCTGATTGGTGAGGGTCTAACAGCCGGGACCCCCCACCAATCCCAAGATTTCATCCCCAATGAGTTCTGAAGTATTGGCAGCAATGGCTCTGCATGTGTGCCTCTGCTGCATTCACTTCAATGGGACTGCTGGAGATAGCGGAGTTCAATTGCTCGTCAATCTGCATCGGTCACATTGAAGTAAACGGAGCAGAGGTGCACATGCACTGCTCCGCTACCAATACTTCGAGGCTCACCAAGAACAAAATATTAGGATCCCTGGGAATTCCAGTGGCTGGGCCTCCGCCAATCAGCAAGTTATCCCCTATTCTATGAATGGGGGATAACTTGCTGAATTGGAAATATCCCTTTAAGGACAGGTGCAAACCAGTATATTTAAAACCATACAGTAAACTAAGAGATGATGTGGTTAGGGAGGTGACTGGGAACTGGGGGATGTATTTTTTATACTCTCTCGCTCCCTGGATCCAGTGCTGTCACCTGATGAATACTGCATGGTGCACAGTAATCTAACTCTTCTCAGAATTGTCGTGGGCATGCTCTCCCATACAAGTCTATGGGATAGCGCGTATGGCAATCTGAAAAGAGTCAAATTTCTGTGCACCGTGTGATCTTCAACAGGTGATAGCAGTAGAACCAGGGAGCTGGTGAGTATAAAAAAAAATATCCTCAGGCACCTACCCTAACAGCACCCTACCTTAGTTTATGGCACTGTAGAGAGGTGACAACTTCCCTTTAAGACAGCCAGGGCAGGTTTTTCAGCCCAGACAGGAAAGAGAATGTGTTGTGTAGTGTGCTGGAAGAGCGAGAGCTTGTCTTGAATGGTGGAGTAATCCCACTATCAACTATCACCTGTAGTATTCTAGGAGTAGTACCAGAGTTCTCAAGAATGGAAGGCCAACCACTTGCTGGAGTGGTGATGCGGAGACCGGGATAGTCATGAAACAGGGTAGCAACTCCAGAACAAATATGGCATTATACCTGAGCTTTCATCAGCGATAGAAGAGACCATGTGTCTAACAGAGCAAGGGCACCTGGTGTAAGAAGTGATGGATAGTGAGATTACTGTTATAGGGAGGAGTTGCCATATTCTAAGCTGCAGTGTATATAGACTGTCAAATTCAGTCGATATACTGTGTGTGTGTATATATTACAGTGCATATTGCACTGACATATTTTTATTGTCTATTCTGGAACGAAAGAACAGTTAGTTGTGACCACTACTTCAGTGATTTTGTCACCCATCTTCCTGCATTCATTACGTAGACGAGGTAATAGACCTTCGAGGTGTATATTTTGCCACTTTGGTCTGGATCTGGAGAGCCAAAGGAATGTGAACCATGAAACCACTGGAAAACAATAGGTGCTAACTAGGGATG
This sequence comes from Eleutherodactylus coqui, assembly GCF_035609145.1. Taxonomy (NCBI): domain Eukaryota; kingdom Metazoa; phylum Chordata; class Amphibia; order Anura; family Eleutherodactylidae; genus Eleutherodactylus; species Eleutherodactylus coqui. The sequence goes on along the minus strand of NC_089846.1, from coordinate 111,573,434 downwards.
AGCGAGTATACTCGCTAAGGGCAATTGCTCGATCGAGCATTGCCTTTAGCGAGCACCTGCCCGCTCGGGAGCAAAGATTCGGCTGCCGGCGGCGGGCGGGGAGCTGCAGGGGAGAGCGGCGAGGAACGGACGGGAGATCTCTCTCTCCCAACGGCTCCCCCCTGCTGACTGCCGCAACTCCCCTGTCACCCGTGCCGGCAGCCGAACCTTCTCTGCCGAGCGGGGACACACTCGCTAAGGACAATGCTCGATCGAGCAATTGTCCTTAGCGCGTATGCTCGCTCATCTCTAGAACCCAACAAATGCCAGATACAGGCCATTAAATCACTGGGCTCTAGCTGCAAATTAGTAAAGAACTGAGCAATAAACCCCTAAGCAGCATAGAAGGATCCTGCTAAATCATGAGGCCTTTTCATTTTGAATACTCAATATTCAGCTTTCTTTTACCATTACTATCATTTCACATCTTTTAGGCCTCAAGTCTACGGGTGGATCGAAATCCGCATGAGGGAGCCTGACACGGATGCACTATGGAAAGTATTTTAATTATTCTAAATTGCTTTGTGGATTATCCGCAACCCATAGACATCTATGGGGTCCATCCGCACGGAATCCGCGGTGAAATGAAGCCTGCTGCGATTTGATTTCCGCACCCAAAGATCCGCAAATCAAATCCACATGCTTTAATTCACCTGCGGATGCCCATGTTTCCCCATGTGCAGCTTGATTTGCGGATCTCCTGCGCGGATGACCCTCCGCGGATTCCACAAACAGATCCGCCTGTGGACATGAGGCCTTACAGTTTTTTTAGATGAGCGTCAGGGGCGTAACTATAGAGGGTGCAGGGGATGCGGTTGCACCCGGGCCCAGGAGCCTTAGGGGGCCCATAAGGCCTCTCTTCTCCATATAGGGAGCCCAGTACTATGAATAAAGCATTATAGTTGGGGGCCCCGTTCCAGGTTTTGCATTGGGGCCTGGGAGCTTCAAGTTACGCCTCTGATGAGTGTTATATACTAAACTACTAGGAGGACAAATTGCAGGACAACAAGGAAAGGGCTTGAGAAGGTGGGAAAGTCCAACAAAGAAAGGTGTGAGCCTCTCCAGAATGGCTCCCAGTCTGGATAAGAGACAAGCTATTGCCAAAAGCCTGTAGAAGCCAATGTGACCGTATGCACCAAATGTGTATTTTAAGGCTGCTAGGTGGTAGATCCAATGATGACTAGCAAGGGATGCTATATTGTTTAGTTAGTGGCTAGGCAGCCAGGATGTTGTTTATGTGCTGGATTTATTGTTACATTGTGGTTGTAAAGTACTGTGCAAAGTGTGAAAAAAAGCTTGCTGAAGCCACATTTGAAACAGAATCTACTCTTTTGAAGTGAGTCTTATCATGTGCCAACCATCAACCCTTAGAAATGGTGATCCCCTAAACTAATTCGGTATTAGTGCAATATGTCTCCACTGGAAGTATGGGTGGAGACATGGATTAGCCACCTTGAGCTTGCAGATTGGCGTGGCTGTGTGGAGAAGGTGTGTTACCGGCAGCCAATGGGAAGTTTTTGGGCGTGATCTTTAGCTCAGGCAGCCCAAGCCATACTTCCAGTGTGGACATATTGCACTTACACCAGCTGACTCCCCCCATGGTATCACTATAGGCTGCTGTCAATCAGTGCCACAGAGCTAGAGGACCTACAACACAGTGGATCTGCACCTGTAGCATGTTTTACTAGGGTATCTTGTTTTATTGTAACACAGAATTACATCTAAAAATAACTTATTTTTTTACCGTCAATACAATATTCATGAGATTTATCAGAAAATTTGAATGAGTCATAGTTTCCCAAGCATTAATTGTCCTTTTCAGGTAAAAATCTTTAAATATAACTTTGAATTTAATTAACGCCTACAGATTCTTACAAGTATCATTCCAAACTCCAGAGCGGATTCCGGTCAGCAGATAAAACGAAATGTGGGGTTTTATCCACAATACAAATGCAGTATCTATGTTTTTTTCTGCAGGGCCGGCCTCACACGGGCGAAGGGGTCATACACATGATTGATCTCTTCCCGCATGGCATCACGATGCAGGAAAGAAATCGCGGCACGTTCTATCTTGTGCGTGCTCTCGCATCGTACCGCCCATTGTTCTCAATGGGGCTGGCGGCAGCATCACACCACATGCTAGGTGCACAAGATGCCAGGTCTTCCATTGAAAATAGGAGAAACCCCGCGATTCTCCATCGCAGTTGACAGGATCCCCTCTTCCCTGAAGTGATGCGAGGCTGTTTTGACATGAAGACGACTCATATCCTCGGGGATTTTACATGGATAGCGAGCGCGATATGGGGGCAGGATTCATGGCATTGGAAGTTAGCCTAAGGCTGTATTTATACAGGTGCTTTTCACCTGCGAGTTCTGTGCATTGCAAGATGGACAGAACTTGCACATGAATAGAACCCATTAAAATCAATGAGCTAATTTATATGTTTGCACCAGTATTGCGAGATCGAAAAATCGCAGCATGTTCTATTTTTAGGTGATTCCGCTGAGAGATTCCGCTATTATTTTCAAAGGGAACAAAAAATAATGCATTGCTCTTGCATGTAAATGTGTTTCTCATATTTTAACTATCACGTTTCCCCTAAAATAAGCCATACCCCGATAATAAGCCCTACCCCTATTTTTTTGAAGGGGTGCTTGGAATATAAGCCTTCCTCCGAAAATAAGCCCTATCTACACTAGGTTAAAAAAGCAATACTCACCTAGCCGCCAGCGTCTGTGTTCCTCGAGCTGGTCTCCAGCACTGTGTCAGGCTGCAGTCCTCCACGCTGACAGGATTCTCTTCTGGTGATGGGACTTTGAATACCCCGCCTCCGGTAAGAGAGCAGGGTATTGGATCAAGCGCCAGCCAATCAGAGCCAGCAGTTGATGAACCAATCACAGCGCTTACTGGAGGTGGAGTATTCAAAGCCTCGTTACCAGAAGAAGAGAATCCTGTCAGTGCTGAAAAGTGCAGCAGTGCGGGGACCAGTGCGAGGGACACAGAAGCCGGTGGCTGGGTATATATAAAACCCCCGAAAATAAGACACTGTTCCTCTTTTGAGGCAAAAGTTACATAAGACAGTGTCTTATTTTCGGGGAAACACGGCATTAGAACAACATGCGCTTTTTTAAAAGAGAGTTAAAACGTGCGTGAAAATCACATGTACAGGGATGCGGGGCGTTTCTAAAGCTGAAATGTATCACAATCACTAAAAAATTGCAGGTCTATGCATTTGATATTGGTCTGATTTTCTGGGACTGATATCACACTCGCCCGTATATATACAGCCTTAGTAAGATATGTGTGTATTGATGTTTCATGCAGAAAGGTTTGCATTGCCTTTAAACAGTAAGACAACTTTTAAAGTTTTCTTAAAGTTGTCATTCAGAGGGTGACATTGAATAATACTGCAATATGTAATCCTAGCAACCCAGCAGACAACATACAGTATTATCTGTTGTCAGGGAGTGAGTAATGTCTGCTTTAAGCAATGTTTTACAAGGAATGTCCGCAGCATGAGTGATCAGGTTAATCTTTAGCTCACCAAGGTGAGGGAGCCGCTAAATTTAGGTGATAATTTAGGAAACATGAAAGGCTGTCTAACTATTTAAGAAAATTTCTTCCTATCTGACATTGTTCTCTTCTTCCCAGCAGTATTATATAGCAACATGGGAATGTAGTTTTGTTAACTATTTCCAAACCAGAATTTCTTTGCATTATTAAAGGTGTAATATACGACCATGTCCGGCACCACAACCGTGTTTGAGCATAGTATGTGTGGGCTGCATGGGAAAAGCACAACTGTTTTTATATGTATCAAATGTATTTCATTGCTCTTTACTAAAAACTAAGTAAACTAAAGAGTGACTCTAGTAATAGTTGTGGGTACATTTGTGGAGAGCATGAAAATTATAGTGCAACTGTGTAAGGTCGGCTTTACACCACTGGATCTTTACTGCGGTCGGCTTCCGCCCGGAGGATCCATAACAAGTAGAATGCTTTGAAAAGTATTGCGTCACCAGAAACACTGGTACTATAATTTCCTACACAACTCAGCAGTCCTGACAGAACACACTGACCTACCACCACCACAGAGATCCGGTGGGCTGAAGGACCTGTGCTGATGTCCCTGCTGTGGGAGGAGCCAAGCTGTGTTTGTCTTGTGTGTGATGCGCCACCAGATACACTGCTACTATAATCTCCTAATAATTACTTGTAGTCTATAACATTACAGTTGGTACCTTGTTGACATAATGAAATATAATTCTTTATCATCTACTTCTAGTCATGTAAAGAAGAAGAGGTTGGTAATGCCACGGATATCTCACAATATACAAAATACATGCAAACTGACGGTTCATTTATTAATAATTTGCATGTGACAGCATACCGTATTCCTGAATACAATCATAAAGAGAACCAGATGATATCCAAATGTCATGGAGCTGCAGATGATGTTGCAGGGGCATTTAACATTTTTACTTCTTTAAAGGCCCATTTAGACACAACGATTATCGCTCAAAAGCCATCTTTTAAGTGATAAGCGTTGCGTCTAAACGCGCTGCCATTGTGCACTTTCTGTGCACTATTCGTTCATCGCTGATTTTTAGCAAGCTAAAAGTCAGCGATGACTCCTATCAGCACCATGCGCTGAGCTCTCCGTGGGATACCGCTGACAGTACACGTAATAGGCACCATTAAATAAAAATGCAGCAAAGCTCGTAGAAATGGTTCCATTACACACGATACCGTAATGATGGTGCCACCTGTTTCTAGATGGCAGACAACAAAACAGTGGGAGCTGCTTGTTGAACGATCATGTGATCCTCTCTACTGGCGGTCTGTCAATGGCTTATTGAGCCCGGTTGTCTTGTGTGTGTGTCCTCACACATCCACTGGTCCTAACACCTGCTAGCAGTCTGGTTAGAATGTCCCAGGTTACGCATAATTCGTGACTGAGGACAGAGTGTAGACTGGCTGACCGAGGACAGAGTGTAGACTTGGCGACCGAATACAGACTGTAGACTTGACGACTGAGTATGGACTGTAGACTTGGCGATCCAGTACAGACTGTCGACTTGGTGACTGAGTATGGACTAAAGACATGGCGACCGAGTATGAACTGTAGACTTGGTGACCAAATACGGACTGTAGACTTGGCAACCGAGTACAGACTGTAGACCAGCTGAATAAAGATGGACTACGCACTACTTGGCCGAGTACGGACTTAATTTGATGACTGAGGACTGACTGTAGACTGAGTGACCGAAGATAGACTGTAAAGTGGGTGACCGAGGACGGACTGTAAACTGGCTGACCGAAGACAATTTGTAAACTGGGTGACAAAGAATGAACTGTAGACTGGGTGAGTGAAAATGAACTGCGTATTACTTGACCAAGGACAGACTGTAGACTGCGTGAACGAGGACAGAGTGTAAAGTGGGTGACCGAGGATGGACTGAAGACTTGTTGACCAAAGATTGACTGTAGACTTGGTTCCCGAGGATGGACTGTACACTTGGTGACTGAAAACAGACTGTAGACTGGCTGACTTAAGATGGACTATGCACTACTTGGCCGAGTATGGACTGTAGACTTGGTGACCAAAGATGGACTGTAGACTGAGTGACCGAGGACGGACTGTAGACTGGGTGATTGAAGAAGGACTACACACTACTTGGCCGGGGACGGATTGTAGACTGGATGACTGAGGACAGACTGTAGACTGGATGACCATGGACGGATTGTAGACTCGTTGACTGAAGATGGATTGTAGACTGGTTGACTGAAGATGGATTGCGCACTACTTGAAAGAGTATGGACTGTAGACTGGGTGACCGAGGACAAACTGTAGATTGGGTGACCAAGGACAAAGTGTAGAATGGGTGACTTAGGATGGACTGTGGACTTGGTGACTGAGGCATGGACTACGGACCGACTGACCGAGGCATGGATAGCAGACTGACTGACCGAAGGTGGACTTCAAACTGGCTGAGGACGGACTGTGAACTGGCTGACCAAGGACGGACTGCGTACTGCCTGACCGAGGATGGACTGCGGACTGCCTGACTGAGGATGGACTGCGGATTGCCCGACCAAGGCTGGACTGAGGACTGGCTGAGAGAGGCTGTACTGTGTACTGCTTGACTGAAGATGGACTTTTGACTGGCTAACCGAAATTTAGACTGTGAACTAGATAGTAGACATACTGTAACATTACACTGTCCTATAGACTGACTACAGAATTATACTAGATAGTACACTGACTGACTACAGCATAACATGAGACTGTACACTGACTGCCATCTATAATTAGAGAGATCTACACAGCAATATGCAGCAGCACAGATTGGATCCAGGGTGATAGCCGATCCCCACATCTCGGGTCAGGAAGGAATTTTTTGCCCCCTGAGGTAGAACTCTTTGGGTTTTTTCTGCCTTTCTCTGGATATTTGGGTCTGGCGGCTCTCATCTCAGGACATTGGTGGACAGGTCAGGAGGTACTGTGGTCTCCACTAGACCTGACCTGAGAGTCACTCTGATCATTATGCAATTTATTAAAGGACCGATAATATTTAATTATACTGTGAAGATTATTGCTATTCTAATAAATAAAGAATTCTATAAATCTACACGCTGATGTTTGTCTTTTGTCTGGATTACAGAGTACAATAGACATAGGGGGACCTCATAGAAAACCATAAAACACACTAAAGAGGTGTCATTCACAGGGTGCAACAAGTAGCCATGGCGGACAGATAACAAAACCTGGAAGACGAGTCTAATTTATACCATTGTAAGTAAAGTGGGTATGTGGAGTGATTTGTGCCAAATCTAGTAAAATGTCATGCATTTGGTCAGCAGTTTCTGGATTTTTACAACCATAACTGTAAATTCTTATAGGCAATTGATATTCATATTGTGTCTCCAATCCGCTTACCGGACACATGGCTAGGCCTATAATGGAGGGAATATATTCTTTATCATAAATTATTATAACAAACAGGGACCAGACTAACAAAAACGTACAAGAATCACACCAAAATCCACACACAATTAAGGTGGGATTTTTATGTTTACAGAGTGGAGAGATACCCAATAGGTCTGGAAGGGAGAAATTGGTTTGAGGGCAGTTGGGCCAAGATTTCTTGTCCTTTTATAAGTTTGTCCAAGGAAAAACGTGTCCAGGCGGACAATTCGTCCAATCTGAATTTGTGCTATATATCATTATGTCCAACCTAGATTTTATCCACTTAGCTTTGGAAATGCAAAAGTGATTCTGAGCCACTTGTTGTAACCCCTTACTGACCAGGCCTGTTTGTGCCTTAATGGCCAGGCCAAATTCTAGAAATCTGAAATGTGTCAATTTACCATAGAAAAACTCTGCAAATTCTGACAGTGTTTTTTCGCCACATATTGTACTTCATTCAGGTGGTATAATTTGTATGAAGACTCCGCTGAGGGATCCCCCTCTCAATGCTCTGGGGAAAGGATTCCGCCATGGTCTTTCCTTCCTCTACTTCCACTGTTGTGGCTGGACCTCTTTGTTTTTACTTATTTCTTCATTTAAAAAATTGTGGATCTGTGTATAATTGACGTCATCATAGGCCCTTCAGCGCTTGCACTACAGGACCTGTGATGATGTCACTGTCATGTGATCAGTTAAAAAATTTTGAAATTCTAACTTTTTTACTACAGTATTAGGTCAAGAGGTAGCGACATCCGACGTCGTCCTTCAGACAGTGATTTTATATGGACTATATGTTCAAGAGGAGAAAACACGTCTCTTTTCTTAAAGGGGTTGTCCCGTGCCGAAACGGGTTTTTTTTTTTTTTCAACCTCCCCCCCGTTCGGCGCGAGACAACCCCGATGCAGGGACTGAAAAAAAGAACAGCACAGCGCTTACCTGAATCCCCGCGCTCCGGTGACTTCAATACTTACCTGGTGAAGATGGCCGCCGGGATCCTCTACCTCCGTGGACCGCAGCTCTTCTGTGCGGTCCATTGCCGATTCCAGCCTCCTGATTGGCTGGAATCGGCACGTGACGGGGCGGAGCTACACGGAGCCCCATTGAGAACAGAAGAAGACCTGGACTGCGCAAGCGCGTCTAATTTGGCCATTAGGCCATTTTAGACGGCGAAAATTAGACGGCAACCATGGAGACGAGGACGCCAGCAGCGGAGCAGGTAAGTGAAAAACTTTTTATAACTTCTGTATGGCTCATAATTAATGCACAATGTACATTACAAAGTGCATTAATATGGCCATACAGAAGTGTATAGACCCACTTGCTGCCGCGGGACAACCCCTTTAAGTAAGGTATCAATGACGAAATATCAAATGTCTTACTGGACAAAGAAAACAATTGGACGAAATGTGGATTGGACGAAATGTCCTAGTGGACGAGGAAAGCAATGGACAAAATCTATGGATTAGACGAGATTTGGAACGGACGAAAAAAATTGGATGAAATGTCCTGAGATGTTCTCCACCACTTTTTTCTTTGAAAGGTGAAGAGAGGTAAGCCAGGTGACACTTGGCAATGCTCAGGATGAGCTGTATTTCCCAACAATGTTGAAGAATAGCTCATTGTACAGCGCTCCCTTAGACTGACATAATGCTCTTCTGGAACTGGACTTGTAATTCAGAGGTGTCAAACTCATTTTCACCAAGGGCCACATCAGCATTATGATTGCCCTCAAAGGGACATTTGTAATTGGAAGGCTGTATTTTAAAGAATATATTAAAAAGAAGGGGGGAGAACAGACGGATCAGAGAAAGGTTCTAGTCTATAAAAATTGGGGCACATGTCTCCCAAAACAGACACTTGCAGCAGGCTCACAATATACGGACAGGCAGGCTTGAGCAGACTGTCCTCTGCAGCATGGCAGTGAGGATCAGGTGGGATGTACAGACCACCTCATAGTCTGAACCCTGGCAAGCAGTGCTGCACTACTGGATAGGCCCAGCGAGAAAAGCAGACAGGAGAGTGCAAACCAAAGGCTTCGGGGGCTGCAGAAATTAACATTGCACTGAAGGATCAAGATAGCGGCCACGATCCCTGTACGCAGTGGCAGGCCGCAAATAACTCCAGAGTGCGCCATAGGGTCTTTCTGGTACAGCTCAGGACCCTTCAATTTAGGAGAGGCTGTTCTGCATTTGGATCTCGCGGGCCATATAAAATGCTGTACCAGGCTCCATTTGGCCCATCAGCCTTGAGTTTGACATGAGCCGTCCAAAAAAGCACAGCATGTTGCACTATTTCATCTGGGAAAATCCAGCAAAGTATAACAGTAGCCAGACGGACCCCATTATAGCCAATAGGATCTGTCCATTATATATACATAGGATCTGTCCAGCGCTGTTTGATGCCGTCATAGGGCAGATCCGTTTACTGCAGGATTTCTGTTTCTCTGTTCCTATGCCAAAACAAAAGAATGGAAATTTGAATGCAGATGTGAACACAGTCTTAGGCCGGCTTCACATGAGCGTATGCGCAAATACGCTCGCCTCAGCGTAGTATTGTACTATTTGTGCAAGCCGGGCCAGTTCACAACACACCATCCGTGGATTAAAAGGCTATTTAGCCTAATGAGGTCCGGATGTGGTTTTTTACAGCATTGCACAGTGTATTGAGCAATTGCGCGAACATATTTAGGCCTCTATGGGGACCTTTGGTGCGCAAATGCACACAAAAATAGATCAATAAGAATGAACTCATTGGAATCAATATGTTCTATTCTCCGCGTATTGTGCGTGAAAAATACGTCCGCATGAGGGGGCTCTTATACTCGGGACTTCAGTCTTGAATAAGAAGGTATGGCCTGATGAGAGTCTAGCTTGACATTTATCATGGAACCAACATAATCTTTGTCCTCAAATTCCCTGACGGACCAAGAACCTGAAAAAGTCGACTCATTTTTTTATGATCACCTCCTGTAAAAAATTTTTATTCCATCTACTAAGCCACAGTCTGTTGCGTGAGATAATTGGCAGAGCAAGGACGCAAAGACCTCTAAGATTAACAGGTCAGAGCTGTCTAACGTGTCTGAGAGGTGGTAGAGCACGCCTAGCTTTCTTTAATGAAAACAAAGGTTTGGTCCGGTGTCGCCAGTAGAGCGAAATGTGATTGTTCTCAGTGAGAGAAACCAAGTAATCTTGTAGATAGGATACCTTTTAATGGCTAACAAAAATGCATGATGTTAATGCGAGCTTTCGAACCAACGCAGGGTTCTGCTTCAGGCTTAACCCTCTCCAATCCACTGTCTGACATCTAAAGACATTATGATTTAAGGCTGTACAGCTCCGATGTTGAAAGACGTCCGTCGGAGTTCTCTTACTGTATATTTCCAGCCTCTCTGCTGTCAGAGCCTATCCAACATGTCACCTCATGCAGTACTGGCTTTAGCCAGCATATAGCGCCGTTGTATAATGGCAGAAAAAGAGTAAGCCCTCTAGGAAAATCAGAATGAAAATTGGATTGGAAAGGGTTAAAGGGAATGAATCCGAAGAGGCATGCATATATATATACACACATACTTATGACAAGGCACAGACATGGATACGATTGGTTTGCACTTAAAGGAATACTGCAAACATTTTTAACTACACACTGATAAGGGAGTGAAAGTTTTATGGTCCCTGAATTACTGTTGGAGGGTGAATGGGAGGTATGAGACATCTAAAACACAGATAAGACTGCTGGCCTGGTGAAACTTCCTCCAACAGTAAAGGCCTATTTAGACACAACGATTATCGTTCAAAATTCGCTCAATAGCCATCTTTTGAGCGATAATCGGTGTCTAAACGCGCAGCCATCGCGCACTTTCCGTGCACTATTCGTTCATCACTGACTTTTAGCAAGCTAAAAGTCAGCAATGACTCTTATCAGCACCGCACACTGAGTTCACAGCTGGGGATACAGGCTGATAGTGCTGAGAACAAAGCAGCTGTCAGCGCTCCTGCTGTTCTCGGAGCTATCAGTGGTATTCTGCTCTGCCTTCATTTACACAATAATAACCTTTTAAGCAGCTAATTAGCTACTTCAGAGGTTATGCTAAGTGATCGCTCAAAACTGTCACTCAAACTGCTGTTTTAGCGCATTTTGAGCCATCATCGTTCCGTGTAAATGGGACTTAATTCAGGGACCATAAGGCTGGGGTCAAACGGGACGTATTCCCGGCGGAAATCTCGCGGTTGAGCCGCAGCAAAAAAACTCGAGATTTCCTCCGGGAATCAGCTGCTTTAAAACTCGCGGCACTTAGCCACGCGTTTTGAGCGGCTTGGCTGCATGCTTTTCCGTTGCGGCCTGCGCTCTAATAAAGGAGAGCACGGCCGCAACGGAAAAAAAAATTGACATGCTGCGGAATCCGCGCCGCAGCGCCGACTTTGCCGCGACAGATTGGCCGTCCCTTGTGGACGAGATCTTTGACAATTCTTGTCCACAAGGCTGGCTAACCCCGGGATTAGCGGCCGCAGGCAGGTTTGCCGCACCAAAATTTTCCGGACTGAATTTCCGCAGCAAATCCGCCCCGTGTGTACCCAGCCTAAAACTTTCACTCCGCTATCAGTGTCTAGTTAAAAATGCTTGTGTTTCTGTTGCAGTATTCCTGGCCTGGTGAACCCCCAACAGTAATGCCTAATTTAGACACAACGATTATCGCTGTATGCAGGAGAGAAGCGGGGCCGCTGTCTTCTGCATACAGCTGTTCTATCTTTTGGTACACAGCTGAGCACTCAGAGTGGAGTATGTAGAAGACAAGCGGCCCCGCTTGTCTTCACCATACAGCTGCTGTGTTCTCAGAGCGCACAGCTGTATGTAGCGGGGTATACAGAACACAGCTGCAGCGCTGTCTTCTGCATACTCCTGCTGTGTTCTCGGTGCGCTCGGCTGGTATACAGCTGAGCGCTCCGACTGGGGTATACAGAAGACAGCTGGACCGCTGTCTTCTGTAAACTCCTGCTGTGTTCACGGAGCGCACAGCTGGTATACTGCTGTAAATGAAGGCTCACGCTGTATGCAGAGGACAAGCGGGACTGCTATCTTCTGCATACAGCTGTTGTCTTCTCGGAGCGCTCACCTGCTATACAGCTGAGCGCTCTGAGTGGGGTATGCAGAACACAGGCAACCCCCGCAGTGATTTTTGGGGAAGGACTCTAAATATAAAGCCTTCCCTGAAAATCATCCATAGCATGTGTAAAAAAAAAAAAATATATATATATATACTCACCTCTTCGCCGCTGCCGGGGCTCAGCCGCGTCTTCTCCCTGCACTGCTCTGAAGTTCTTTCATCATTCAATGACAGCTGGGCGCTGCCTCTGATTGGTCACAGCGCTCAGCCAATCAGAGGCAGGGATTTTTCAATCTCCGTCCAGAAGATAAGAAGGGAAATTCGCACCAATCGCACGGATTTTCACTGGTTTTTGGATGCGGAATTTGCTCCCTGGCTTTTTGAAACGGCCCTGTACATTTTACAACGATGGACATAAAATATCTTGATGCCACAACAAGCCCCACCCCTGACCGCTCTCCTATGACCTGCTTTGACCCTGGGAGAATCTGGTCACCTAAGGTTAAAGGGGTTGTCCCGCGCCGAAACGGGTTTTTTTTTTTTCAACCCCCCCCCCCGTTCGGCGCGAGACAACCCCGATGCAGGGACTTAAAAAAAAAAACAGCACAGCGCTTACCTGAATCCCCGCGCTCCGGTGACTTCTTACTTACCGGTTGAAGATGGCCGCCGGGATCTTCTCCCTCCGTGGACCGCAGCTCTTCTGTGTGGTCCATTGCCGATTCCAGCCTCCTGATTGGCTGGAATCGGCACGTGACGGGGCGGAGCTACACGGAGCCCCATTGAGAAGATAAGAAGACCCGGACTGCGCAAGCGCGTCTAATTTGGCCATTAGACGGCGAAAATTAGACGGCAACCATGGAGACGAGGACGCCAGCAACGGAACAGGTAAGTGAAAAACTTTTTATAACTTCTGTATGGCTCATAATTAATGCACGATGTACATTACAAAGTGCATTAATATGGCCATACAGAAGTGTATAGACCCACTTGCTGCCGCGGGACAACCCCTTTAATGACCCTGTCCTTGGAAAGCCTACAGCCCCAGAGCAGGTCCATCCTGCCAGGTGAAGGAACAAGGTGTGTCATGCGCTGGACTACAAAAATAGTGACAAATTATACTAAAATAACCCTTTATATCCCGTCCAAAAACAGCACATATAGCCGTAAAGCGAGCTGCTGCATGAGCGCCGCGGCCGGCTGACGTCCCAGCTCTGATTACCACTGCGACCCGTGTTCCCTCAGTGATCCGCTCTCCGGGTGTTCCTCAGCCGCGGCCTCCGGATCCGTGTGATCCAGGGCGGGTGTGGCAGTCGCAGAGTCCGTGCTGTTGGCTGCCGCCTCACTATCCCGCACCTGCTGCTGCTGCTGCTGCCGAGGACACAGGTAGGAGAGTGTACCCCCTGCACTATACTCAGCCGTGACACCCCCGAAATGTACATGGTATATCCTCTGCTTGCTATAATGTGCGCTGCATGGGACTGTACTACTCTAATCCATAGGTGAGTATAAGACTGGCTCCCTTGCGTTCTGCCTCATTTATATACATGCAAAAAGTTATGAAGAGGGAGGACGAGGAACAGGGGAGCGAGGAATAGAGGAATAGATAAATGGAAGTGTTGGCCTCGGCTATGTGAGCTATACGTGCAAATGTCACATATATATGGGGACCGTGTGGGATGTGAGGCAGGTGTGTTGGAAATGTCACAAATGCACTTCTAGTAAAATGACGGAGACGTCTTCAAAAAATAAAACTTTTGAAATTCGTACATAAAAATGGCTGTAAAGCAAAGGCGCCGTTACCAGGAGCAACCGCCGCCATCTTGGCTCTTGGCATTTCCAGTGCAGATTAGTCATCTGTTTGCAGTAAGGCGACAGCCTCAGGTTTACACCCCCTTCCCGCCCGAATGTAATCAGTCTTTTACGGTACAAGACGTTATTTTCTAAGGCTGCGCTGTGACGCTTCCCCCATAAACCCCGACGTGTTGTTGTACGTGTCGGCGGGGCGGCGGCCGTCACACGTGTCGCCTGCAGTCACTCTGGGATCCCCTGAGGGTGAGGTGTCTCCCATCACACGTTCTGTATGGAGGCCGGAAGTGTTGTCTGTAGTTCGCACCTGTCACGGATGTTGTGGGCCTGCGGTCGCGCTCCGGTTTATTGATGCAGCGACTTCACGATGCGTTAGAACATGATCCGCAGCTGTTGCGTGTCTCTGCTCCGCAGCCTTTGGGCGCCTCGCCCTCCGCAGCCTTTGGGCGCCTCGCAATTCCGCATCAAAATCCGCAGTTAGAGCCGCAGATTTGGGTGTGGAATTTCACAGCAGAATTGTGTCCTGCGGTCTAATTTTCATATAGGACAGAACGTTCCGCCGCGGCGTTGTAGAATATGTCCTCCTGTGGAATCTTCAGTCCCAAAATCCGTACCGTTAACATGCGGATTTTGGAATTGAAAAATAACAGAATGCTGCCAGAAATTCCGCATTAAAATCCGCAGTTAGCCGTGTGGAATTTAGGGACGGCGTAGTCCGTAACGCTGTGGCGGAATATTCCTTCCCATGTAAAAGGTCCTTAGAGGACTTTTTGCACGTGAACTTAAAACGCAGCTTAATCTGCTCCGTAACCTGCAGATTTTGGTGCAGAACTTTAGGCCGGTTTCACGCGGCTGAGAATCTCGTTCGCACATGAATTAAAGCGTGCAAATGTGATTCGTGGATCTTCTGTCATTCCACAAATCTGATCCACCGGTGGACATTGGGCTAGCAGAGGAGGAAAACCGGACCCGAACGCAGACCTGAACGAAGCCTCACCTGTATGATGAACCGTTGACGAGCCCTCCGCCAGTAGTGGTATTCTGTATCAGTATGTAGTAGGCGCTGGCTGCATTAGGTAGACCTGCAAGCTCCAGTCTGCCCCTCTATATATCTTCCGTTGGCAGGTCGGAACGCCCCGGCCCGTTCTTTATTCTTCTGCGCAGAGATGGTAAATGTCCTCCGGTCCTCTAAAACCCTATAGTGACGGCTGACCTCCCCTGTGTGGTGCTATACGCTAGCGGACAATGTGCGGATTAGTATTTTACATATTGTTCTTCTGCAAGTTTTCATAGATTGCTCCATAATCTTTAGTTTATAGGATTTTTATTGTGTACTAGCGGGTCTACATTATGTAACTGGTCTTTGTGTGCGGTTAAAAACTTTGTTTGCTGCTGATATAAAGCCAATATAATAAAGTATAGTTCGTTTACGGCGAGTAAAGAAAAATGGCCGGCCTGTTATGTGCGGAAATTTTAAGTCTCACCAGCGGCGTCCCGAATAGATTCTGATTAAAGAGATTGTCTGGTTAGAGGACAGCCCAGCTCCAATAGGACCCTTGTACTAAAACAATAAAGTGAACCATACTTATCCCTCCGCAGCCATTGCAATCCAGTGCTGCAGCTCCGCTGTGGTCCTGGTGATTGCTGTGATGATGTCACAGGAAATAAGGGGACCGCTGCAGCCAATGAGAGGTTGCAGCATCACTGCTCATTCTCTGGGCAATGGCTTTCACATCCTGCGCACCGTGATGCCAGGAGGAGTTGAGGAACGTGACGCTGCATCCTCTCATCGGCTGCATCGGTCACCTGATTTCCCGTAATAGCGTCTGTCACAACAATCACTGGGACCACAGCGGGGCTGCAGCGCTGGATCCCAGTGGCTGTGGAGGAGTAGGTATAGCTCACTTCATTATTTTAATAGAAAGGGTCCTATTGTAGGGAGGGTGACCAGAAACTTGATAAACCATTTAGGCCAGATTCACACGAGCGTATGCTCATTTGCTCCACGTTTTGTTTGTGCATCGGGCATTGCGTATTTGCATGCGCAACAGTTTTTTTTTTTACTGTACTTTCTTGCATGCGCTGAAAACACGCACCAAAATGGCCAATCACGTGGGACGTTTGGCGCAGATTGCGCCGGTGGTTTGGTCGTACATAAAGAACGGACGACAGAAATGTAATAGTCTAGGTATACGGCTCGCTATAATTCATTACCAACGCTTTCCTTGTCTCGCCTTTCTCTCTCATTGACATCTAGGACATACCATGAGGATTAGCCTCACCCACAGCTTTCACTGCTGGTATTTCCGAGCCGCGGCGCCGGTGACGTGGAGCACAGCGCACGCAGCATAAAGGAGTTGTGTCGTCTTGAGATCTGAGTGTTCCTGTCATCTGTGGGAATAATGACCTTTGTTATAGGAAATTGTAAAGCTGCTGGCAAACACAAGTTTCACGTTTGCAGTTTGTACGTATCAACACCCGAGAACATGTGCTACTCATGTATGTAGACTGCGCTCTCGCCCTCTACTGTTCACATACCGGAACTGCACCGATGGCAGCACTTAGGCAAAACCACACATTCTCCCAAAAAATAATAGTTTAAAAAATCACAGGCTTACTTTGTCCATTTGAGTCTATTTTTTCTTTGGGGATAAACTGTAATTTTGATAATCCCATACAATGAACCAAGCTCCTCCGTCTCCCCGTGTGAACGAGGTCTCCACTTTTAGCATATACTGCTTTTAGCGACCAAAGCAGTCACTGTAATTTATTAATATTTAGTGAAAATGATTTGCTAGGTCTATAAAAAGCCTCAACAAACCAAAGTGACGAGAATCGTTTTTCTTGCAAAATAGAAAAAAGTACAATTACTGTTTTTTTAAAGTGAATATCTGTTTTTGGGACCAAATTTTGTCCTGGGACTAGAGAGAGCGGTTATATTACCTGTTGTTTGTCTTCTAAGCCAATGCCTCTCACTTATCCACCGCTACCGGTTCCCATTTTCGGGTTGTCCAAGATGGCCGACTCAGTCTTCAGACTATGTAGTCTCCACCGTGCGTTGGTGGTGTTACTCTGCACTAGAGCTACAGTATACAGCCTGCATTAGGTCGCTAGGGAATCGCAGCGATCTTCTTGGACAGATGAAACCAGGATTTGGAATTGGCCGATTGGGGGAACATCGGCTAAGAACGATAGCGGGTAATATACTCTCCCACTTCAGTCCCGCCATAGAATGTTATCCTAAGACCTGAGGGTTGCTTTAAGAACCTCAGAGTCTTCAGATTTGCTTGAGGGGGTAACTAGTTTGAGCCCCGGTCTCCTGGAGACATCAGCCTTTACTAATGGAACAAGGTTATTTGTTGAAAAGGGAATGTTTTCAGTCAGAGGAGAGAGTTGGCACATAGGGTTGCCACCCAGACGGTAATTCACTGGCCTGGCCGGTATGTTGCCCTCCAGGCCGCTGGCGGTATTTTTTTTCACTTGCCATATTACAGGCCGGTATTTTTGAATACCAGCCCGACCGCCCATCTGACACCAAGGCTGGTATTCTTAGTGATTCCCAACTCGGGTGCCGCAGCTCCTCGCTGGTAATCACACTGAAGGGGGGGGGGGGGGGGGTCTAATACTCATCTACCACCATGGTTCCAGCGCACTTGCGGGTCCCTGTCGCTCCTGCAGGCTGCCGTGATGTCCTCCGTGCCGGCAAAGCTTGAATTCCCCACCTCCAGCAAAGATAATGCTCTGATTGGCTAGTCAGTGCCGGCGTCAGTCAATTAGAAGCTGGCGCTGGGTTTACCAATCACAGCCATTCAATCACAGCCATTCAATTACATCATTGAATGGCTGTGACTGGTTAACCCAGCGCCGGCTTTCATTAGCTGGCGCTGGCCAATGGCACATGGCTGACCTGGTGCCCAGGTGAGAGACTAGATCCAGTAGACTCCGTTGGTCCTGGTTCATAGAGAACAGTTTTCTTTTCAATAAAATCAGGCGGTGACCCTGAAGGCCCTATGGGTCTAAAACAGGGGTCCCCAACTCCAGTCCTCAGGGACCACCAACAGGTCATGTTTTCAGGATATCCTATAGTAAGAACACCTGTGGCAATGTCTGAGGCATTCACAAGAATTACATCACCTGTGCAACACTGAGGAAATCCTGAAAACATGACCTGTTGGTGGTCCCTGAGGACTGGAGTTGGGGAACCCTGGTCTAAAAGACCTGCTTACCTCAGGTGCCTTTAAGCAGTACAACTGTTGGGTACATTAGTGCCGACAGCCGTACCAGCGACTATAACTCATGTGCTTTGCACAGGGGCAGTAGTCGA
Source organism: Eleutherodactylus coqui (assembly GCF_035609145.1). Taxonomy (NCBI): domain Eukaryota; kingdom Metazoa; phylum Chordata; class Amphibia; order Anura; family Eleutherodactylidae; genus Eleutherodactylus; species Eleutherodactylus coqui. The sequence goes on along the minus strand of NC_089846.1, from coordinate 111,555,193 downwards.
TCAAATGAATAGCAGCGGAGCTGCCGGAAAACATTCCAGCCCACCCGCCTCTGTTTACAGCAAACAGGCAGTCGTTCATAGTTGAAGAACTGCTAAACTTTTACACGGGCGGCTGCCATATCGGGCCGTGAAACTCAGCCTAATGTCGCTCTCGCCAACATGCAATGTCCCCATAGCTGCGAGGTGTTTTCATGTTAAAACCACCCTCGCATCACTTCGGGGAAGTAGCGATCCTCCGCCGTGGCTAAACCGATCGTGGAGGATCGCTGAGGGTTTCCCATTGTTTTCAATCGGTAAACCTTGCATCGCACCTGCGCTGTGCCGCCCCCGTTGAAAACAATATGCGAGGCGTTCCGAGGGAATGCCCAAAGACAGCACATGCCACGATATTTTTTCCCACACCCCGATGCCGGACAAAAAAAAACCGCTCCTGTGTATGAGCCTATTCAGAAGAAAGACGTTCATATTCGTGCAAGATTTGCGCATCTCGCAACGCACAAATGTTTTGCGTTTTGTTTTTTTCTTTTCCCTTCCTCCATGGCCGTGTGAAAACTGCCTTACACGGGCTGACAGTTGCTTGGTTTTTACTTTTATGCTATAAAAAACTAATTTTAATTATTTTTTTCTCCGCGCCCCGCCGGCGGCTGCGTGTACACGGGACGAATGCCTGAACTTGCCAGATAACTTAACCATTAATCGCCCCTCGTAAAGATGCCTTTGTTCTCTGACTAGGATGCACTCCTGCTTTTGACTACAAAGAAAAAAAAATAAAAACTCCCGCGCTTCACCTGTAGTGGGCGCCCTCGGTCTGAGGTCTGCCGCAGGGCGGTTTTTGCATGTAATTTGTTTTCAGTCAAAACTGAGATTTGGATCCGAACGAGCGAGAACCTTTATATCGGCCCGGGTGCTGGAAAACTGCAGATTTTAGAAAGTTTTTTTTTTTTTTTAAATTGGAAACAGACAGCGGGGGTCTGTCATCCCAGACCCCCAATAGCTGTAAGCAGCGTTTACCCATACACTTATGTAGCATTGCATGAAGGTAATTCAACTGATCCATGTATCGCTGGGCACACCTGAGGGGCTCACTACTCTGGCTTATAGAGGACTGATCTGCACATGGGGCGCCCCCTACAGGATGATCATCCGCTTCAACGGCTCTCGATCAATTAGATCAGTACTGCTAGATTAATTACAACTCCATGCCATTTGTTAGTGAAGGAGGCGTCCCGTCCTGATGTCGGCACGGCCCGATACATAGTTTGGCTGACTCCAGTGATGTCTGTCTTTAACCTCTTCTTACTTTTAGTTCCCAGAGCCGTGAATGTGTCAAGTGGGCGGTCCTTACTGCTCATGCGGGATGTCAGATTTAAAGGGGTAATGCTCATTCGCATGCTGTGTTTTACTGTCCCATTGAAACCAATGGGCGATGTGTACAGAGGAACATGAAACGCTAGGACCTCGCTCATGGATGTGACTATTCATATTTGTGCGAGATTTAGGAGTTTTGCAACATTTTTTTTTTACTCCCCGCTCTGTTTCATAGCGTTTTTACGTATCTATCGCCACCCATATGCAATGTATTAAAGGGGTTGTCCCGAGGCAGCAAGTGGGTCTGTACACTTCTGCATGGCCATAATAATGCACTTTGTAATGTACATTGTGCATTAATTATGAGCCATGCAGAAGTTATAAAAAGTTTTATACTTACCTGTTCCGTTGCTGGCGTCCTCGTCTCCATGGTGCCGACTAATTTTCGCCCTCCGATGGCCAAATTAGCCGCGCTTGCGCAGTCCGGGTCTTCTGCAGTCTTCTATGGGGCTCCGTGTAGCTCCGTGTAGCTCCGCCCCGTCACGTGCCGATTCCAGCCAATCAGGAGGCTGGAATCGGCAATGGACCGCACAGAAGAGCTGCGGTCCACGGAGGAAGAGGCCATCTTCAGCGGTGAGTAGAGAAGTCACCGGAGCGCGGGGATTCAGGTAAGCGCTCCGGTGAGCTTTCTTTACCTCCCTGCATCGGGGTTGTCTCGCGCCGAACGGGGGGGGGGTTGAAAAAAAAAAAAACCCGTTTCGGCGCGGGACAACCCCTTTAAATACGGACCGCGTTGCATACTCTGCCCATGGAAAAGAATAGGACTCGCGCTGCGTGGTGCGCCGAGATATAGAGCATGCTGCCATCTTTTTCACGCCCATGTTGACACGCTCATGTGAACTGATCAATGATCTATCTTCTCCATTCACTGCGTGTGACGCCGACGTGCATCGCTTGTGTAATAGGCGCCAGAATCCCAGCCGTGTGAATTAGCCCTTAGGCGGTATTCGTAAATGTGCCCCTATATGTGCTCAGCGCAGCCCATCAGAGCGGTGACCTCAGCGGTGCTGGCACGTCGCCGCTACAGCCAGCGATCCCCGGGCACACGGCGATGGCAAGAGAACGGAGGAAGACGCGTATTGCTCTGTTTTCTATTATCTGTTTGTAAATAAATAGTTATGTGGCTTTAAAATCCCTTTGATATATTTTTCACCAAACGACAGAAGCCGTGCCCCTCGGCGGGCAGGAGAAGGACTGCGAGATGCAAGCACTAATGTGGTGAGCTCACAAATGGCAACGGTGCTGATATGCGGGGTTACGCAAGCCGTTAGTCATGGGAAGTCCCAGTAACCTCTGGGTGAAGGTGACTTCATGTTTGCTTAGTCTAACCGATGGAACGCTTCCCATACTGGAACTTCAGGAAAAATGTTTGTATGTTTCACAGGAGAGGTGATCAGTTTGGGTCTTACCTCTCCGATCCCAATAACGAAGGCCCTGTGTCCCTCTCCATTACAGGCTCACTGCACCCCTGCAGTAAGGAAGACATTGAATGGGAGTGGTGGTCATGCCCGGTGCCAGCGCACTCCTACTTGGTACTGCCGAGATACTTGACTGCTTGTACTCTATTTGTCAGCTGCGTTGACATGAATGGAGCAGCGCCACACATGCATTGTGGGTAGAGATGAGTGAGCATACTCGCTAAGGACAATTACTCGATCGAGCATTGCCCTTAGCGAGTACCTGCCCGCTCGGAAGAAAAGGTTCGGCTGCTGGCGCGGGTGATAGGTGAGTTGCGGCCATGAGCAGGGGGGAGCGGGGGGGAGAGAGAGATCTCCCCTCTGTTCCTCCCTGCTCTCCCCTGCAGCTCCCTGCCCGCTGCCGGCAGCCGAATCTTTGCTCCCGAGCGGGCAGGTACTCGCTAAGGGCAATGCTCGCTCATCTCTAATTGTGGGTTGCGCAGTGCTTTTTCTTCTGCTATTGTGAGCCAGATCTGCACCAGATCTTCAATAGACCATTGCAGTGAGTGGGCAGAAAACCTGCGTATTGGGGCGCCGGGGTTTCATCAGGCCCATCTGTTCTTTTTTGCATGAGAAAATACACTGTGTATTTGGGCACAAAAAAACATGCCGTGGCGACCTTATAATGTACCCCATAGTGGCCGCAGTAATAATAGGATCTCCCATAGTGGCCCTAATAGTAATAGAGTCCCTCATAGCGGCACCAGTAGTCAGTGTTGCCTATATTGGCCCCAGTAGTAAGTGACCCCCCCATAGTATTTCACCCCCTGCCCCCAGCCCCCATTGCCCTCAGACCGGGCAGCATACCTACAGGCATTCTACTTCCCTAGCCTGAGGGTCCAGTGTGGCAGTGCAGTCTGTGACCGGTGACCTCTCCACTAGGTGTCTGCGCTGCATACAGGTCGGCAGACATAGACCCCGAGGAGGAGGGATTAGCGGTCAGACTGCACTGGCGCCACTAGTCCAGAACTGTAGGCTGGGTGAGTAGAATGCTGCATGGTGGCGGGCCGGATTCGGCCGCAGTCCTTGTGCTTGACACTTATGTCCTATTGGGTTAAAGGATGCGCATTCCTTCAGGCTTCGGAGTCTGTGTTTGCCGTACACAAATCAGCACGCCTTGTGGGCGCAAAAACTTCAGTAAAATAACCAGACGCGAGCGCAAAAAAACTCTACTCATTCCACAAATACGCAGCGCTCAGGCGTACGTAAATACGCATAGACCCGTGTGAAGCTGTCCTAAAGGCGGCCACAGGTCAGTGCAGTCAATGGAATCCAATGCATCAGATGGTAGCACCAGCCGGACGTGAAAACGGCGTCCGATATACGCTCGTGCGAATAAGCCCTCATTGTCAGAAAGGTTTTCCTAATTTGTGTCTTCTCCATTTCATCCCATTGCTTCTAGTCTTTTCTTGTACAAATGTGTATCTTTGCAAGATACACATTTCCAGATCCTTTAACCCCTTCCTGCTAGATGACGTACATTTACGTCCTGGAGCGTCAGGGTATGTATGAAGAGAGATCGCGGGGCGACCTCTTCATACAAAGCGGGCGTCAGCTGTTTAATACAGCTGGCAATAGCTGCAATTGGCCATGTGGCCGATCACGTCCATTAACCACTTAGATGCCGCTGTCCAATCTGACAGCAGCATTTAAATCCCCCAATTTACAGTCCCGTACGCCCTTCCCCTGCGGTGAGATCGGGGGAGCCGTGCAGGTGTCATGGCGACCGGGGGCCTTCTGAAAGGCCCAGGGCTGCCTTAGGAGACTGCCTATCAAGCCATCCGTGTGGGGAGCGATCAAAGCATCGTGTCTTGTAGTCCCCCAGGGGGGCTTAAAAGAAAAGTGAAAATAAGATCAATAAAGTTTTATTAATTGTAAATAAAAGAAGAAAAAAAAGTAATAAAAGTTTAAATCACCCCCCCTTTTGCCATATCTACAATGAAAAAATCTAAATCCTAAAAGAAAAATACATATTTGGTATCGCCGCGTCCGTAAAAGTCCGATCTATCAAAGTAGTGCGTTATTTACCCCGCATGGTGAACGCCTTTCCAAAAAAATAAATAAAGAACGCCAGAAATGCACTTTTTCAGTTACCCTATCTCCCAGACAAAATGCAATAAAAAGCGATAAAAAGTTGTATGTATTCCGAATTGGTACTAACGTAAGCTAATAATGAGCCCTCGCACAACTACGTCAACGGAAAAAGAAAAATGTTATTGCACACAGAAGATGGCGGCAGAAAATAATAAAAAAAAATTAAATGTCTTTGAAAAAAAAAATAGTACCTTTTAAAAAAAAAAAAAAAATTTGGCAAGTTTCTGCACAGTTTTTGTTGCAGTTTGTGTGCCGAAGAAACAAGACGCACTGACGGTGGAATGTTGTTTATTTATTTATTTTTTTTCATTTTACTCCACTTAGAATTTTTAAAACGTTTTTCAGTACACTATATAATACGTTAAATAGCACCATTGAAAAATACAACTCGTCCCGCAAAAAACAAGCCCTCATACAGCGACGTCGATGGATAAATAAAAAAGCTACGTTTTTTTTTTTCTTTCTAAGGGGGGGGGGGGAGGAAAAAACAAAAATGGGGAGGGGGGGCGGGGGGAGGAAAAAACAAAAATGGGGAGGGGGGGCATGTCATTAAAGGGGTTAATGCTGGGTTTACATGGTGCAAATTTGCTGCGGTTTGCCATTGCATATCCACACTGCGGCAAAGCTGCTCTCACAGGGTGGAATTTTTCTGCACTGCTACAGCGCGGAATTGCAGCTGCGGCGCTGTTTTAGAATATGCAGCACGTCAATTCTCTTGGATTTTCCACAGCGCTTTTTTTGCCCATAGCCACCACAGACGCAGCAAAATCCGCTGCAAAAGTAAAAAAGTGGTGCGGAAAAAAACACTTGTGGATTTTCCGAGCTGAAAAATTGGCGGAAATACGCGAGCCAAAAAGAACCTTTGAAGCGGCAAAACCACAACAGAAAAACCGCCCCGTGTGAGCCTAGCCTTACCGTTCCTCATAGGACATGATTTACAGGCCACTCACCATCTTGGTTACTCCTCTCTGAACTTGTCAATGTCCTTGTTTTTTTTTTTTTTTGAGTGATTCTGTTCAACAGACGCCCATTATAACCTAGGGGAGCGCAAAAAAATGGTATTGTATTTGCATGTAACTTCATGTGAGTGGGGTGCGATTTTAATATTTTTTTAATTTTTTTTTTTTTTTTTTTTTTTTTTTTCTCCTTACTTTTGAAATATGCAAACTTCAAAAAATCTTTGAATTGCAAGGGTGATATCCGTCTGAGAAATGTTGCACTCGCTTTTGCAAATATGATGCGAAGGAAGCCTGAGGCTGGGTTCACACACAGCGGAATCCCGGTGGAAATCTCGCGGTTTGGCCACAGGTTTTGAAGCGGTCTGGCCGCTCGCTCTTCCGCTGCAACCGGCGCTCCCATAGAGGAGAGCGTGGCCGCAGCGTAAGAAGAAAAAAATTAAACATGCTGCGGCCGGCAAATTTGCGCCGAAGCACCGGCTTCTGCCAGATTTGCCGTGACGGATTCACCGTCCCGTTTGGACGAGATTTCTGACAAATCTCATCCACAAGGTTGGCTAAATAAAGAAAAAAAATAAAGAATTCCTATGGAGCGATTACTGTTTAGCTGTTGACTCAAGTTGGAAGGTTTACTTTGATCTATGTCCCTTCTCCAGTGTGCCAAGGTGTGTGTGCCCGCGCACATCCTGTCTGCACCCACGGCAGGTGGAAGGGCTTAGAGGGCGGAGCGGCTTCATGCTTTCTTTGGTCAGGTGTGCATGAGACGCTGGGAAAGTGTATTCGAGGCGGATTCATTTACATTGGCAGCAGCCCTGCAGGACGTTGGTCTTAGGCTGCATCCGCACGGGCTACGATGTGAAGCCAATGGGTCCTTTCACATGAGCGATGTCTTGTAGCCCGTGCGGATGCAGCCTCGTATGAAGGTTTTGTCGCTGCTTTGTAGTTTTCCGGTTCTCGGAGAGCAAGAAGAATCTTCATGGTGTAAAGTCTGAAGAAGCCAATCCAGTGTTGTACGCTGACCAAGCTAACTGTCTGATCCGGTTTACACATTAAGGGCTTATTCACATGGACGTATATCGGTTGGATTTTCACGCCTGGCTGATATACGCTGCCCCTCTCTGCAAGGCGAGGAGGTGGGACGGGGCAGGAGCTAGTGCGCTGAGCTCCCACCCCCTCTCCGTGTCTCGCCACGGCTTGCAATGGGAGGGTTGGGATGGGCAAACAGTGGCAGTGGCGGGCGCTGAGAGTTTATTAAAGCTACACATTGCTGCTGTAGAGCTTGTACGTTTCTGGCCTCGCCCCTGTTGGAAAGAACTTGTTAAAAGTGCTGTGCGCCCCTCACAAATAGTCATCTGGGTAGTCACGGTATTCACACAGCTGAACTAGGACCGTCGGTCAAGGCAGAATGGGGCTTATTAGTCGGGGTACAGTGACTAGATGACTATTCGTCAGCCTGCAGACATTTCAGAACAATTTTTTTTCCCTCTTGAGGCCCTTTTACATGGAACAATTATCATTCAAAAAATCGTTCATTCAGTCTATATACAGCCGATGATCAAACGATAAATTGTTCACTTTTCGTCTATTTTATGCAGACATAATCATTTTTGGCTCATTCTCTAATCGTTCGGCTCAAACACCGCTCTCTCTCTGGCGCTTATAACAGTAAATGTGAAGGACTGACTAATTTCTCGTGTGAACGAGCCAACGATGTATGTGCCTGTATAAGCAGGCTGCCCGAGCGAACTGACCTCGTTCATCCATTCATATGAGAAATGGTTTGGTGTAAGCGGACCCTTAGATTTCACCAGGGATTTGTCTAGAAAGTGTTAACAAGCTGTGCAGCACTAAGAGGTCCGTATAATATAATGACCGGATCCCGCACCGGAGCCCGGCCGGTGACCCCATGTACCTGGCATTTCTTTTTGTGTGCATGTGGCCTTCTGTACTGCGGATGGTCCACACAGTGAGCCATCAGACATGCGCAGTACAGATATATATATTTTTTAAACCCCTTCTTTTCCCGCGTCTTTTCTGCTATGTCATTGACTTCAATGGAAGCTGTCCGTTCATAATTCGCTCAAAAGTAGAGCATGCTGCGATTTTTAAATGTATTTATTTTTCCTTCGCCTTTTTCCTACGTGAGCGGAAAGTGTTGATTGATTTCTGTTTGTGTGTAGGAGAAAGCACTTTTCCCATAGCATGCTATGGAAGGTACTTGCTGCGGAACCCGGAGGCGGAGGCTCGCTCCAGATACTGCAATGCAAATCTGGCCGTGTGCAGCCGGCCTATCGTGCAGATCTGAATGCTGATAAAACAGTTTGCACCGATTCAGGGTTCGGGGTCTCCAGCGCAGATCCGGTGTGAAATGCTGTACGAAAAAGGTCATGCATGCAGGTAAAAATGCCAGCCAGGTGCAGGAAAGAATGGACCCATCTATAGTGAAGGGGTCTGTTCGGCACAGTTTGGCTCCATTCTGGAACGGATGCGTTCATCCAGGGGATTCTGTGTTCTTGCTCCCATAAGAAGCAGGGAAACGGATTCTGTAGCGCAGATGTGAATTTGGCCTAAGAAAACATCTTATCTAATAAAACAACATCTTGAAGAAAATAACGAAAAGCTACATCTACGCAGACAGATGGCGACGAACATCTTCTGTAGGTGAATGGAAAGAAACCCTCATCCTGTTACATTAGCTAAACCATATTTCTCTCTAGGCTGCGGCGGAGTTGCTAGGATATATACCATCTGTCACTAGAAGAATGGAAATTGTTAAATAGATAAAACTAACATTATCCCAAAACGTCCTTTTTTTAATACACTTTTGGACATTTCCAGTGAAAGGAATCACAACTTCAGTTTCAAGACTTTTATTTATTGGTAAGAAAATATATAGAAAAAGTAGAAAACCCTTATAAAACCCACACAGGAGGCATAAAAAACATAGATAAAATAAAAAAAGTACTTTTATAACTTAGAAATTAGAGCCGAGGGGGTATAATAAATTAGTATAGATATTAAAGGGAACCTGACGCCCCCGTACAGCACCATAGCTGGGAGAGCAAAGAAAAGCAATCGTGAGTTTGGCATTCCGTCCTTACTCTGTGCGGGATAAATATTGTGGTATTTTAACAGTTCGGGCTTTTACATACATGGTGATACCAAATTTGAGGGTTTTCTTTAAATTGCTTATCGGGGCAAAAATGGAGAATGGTGTTTTTTTTTTGTTTAATTAATTTTACTGTTAAACTGTATTAGATATCTTTTTTTTTTTTTACACGCAGGTTTTTTATAAGCAGGTTTCATTGCTATAAGCAGGTTTCATCACCAACACAGAAAAGGGTTCTTTACTGTAAGGCCTTATTCACACGGCCGTGACGGGCTCCGCAAGCGGAATACCACAGCGGAGTCTGTCACAGCACCCCCCCCAAAGACCCCATACTTACCTCTGGATCCGCTAAGCGAAGTCCGGCATGACACTCCGGCATGCATGCGCAGTACAGCACATGCGTGCCGGCAGTGTCACGTGACACGGCCGTCGGTGGGCGCGGCGCATATTCACGCTATGCTTCCGCTGTGCTACAGCAGAAGTATAGCATGACGGGCGGCTTCCATTGACTACAATTGACTAAAAAGATTTTGAGCGATTGTTTTGCATAGGTGGTCTGTTCTCTGCATTCAGCTCCTTTGTTCTGCTGCGGGGCTGCAAGCTGAATACAGTGTAATCAGTGCTCCCATGGAGAATACAGCGCCATGGACAGCAAACGCAGCATGCGGTCTGTTATCGTCTCTCCAGCTGAATGATGGATTTTATGCCCACCTAAAAATCATCGTTCAGCCGAAGAGTAAAAGATGGGAGCAGTTACACACAACAATTATTGTTCAAATGATGGCATTTGAGCGATAATTGTTGTGTGTAAACGGGGCTTTAGTTTAAGGCTATTTCCACACAGAAGTATTTTAGTCCGTATTTTGCATCAGTATTTATATCCAAAATCCGGAAGCAATGCTAACTTTCCATCACACTTTCTCTTTTCAGCTTCTACTCCTGGTTCACAAATACTGATGCAAAATAGTGAACAGAACACTGATGTGTGAACGAGGCCTAAGGCCGTTCTCACACCGACGTATTAAGGGTTGTTCGTGACATGCGATGCCAGTAGCCCATTGGTTTGTATCAGGCCGGTCACACCAGCGCAAAAATGATCGCAGCATGCTCTAATTACGTAGGCATACACGCCAAGATCATGCATGGGGATTGGCAGCACGCATCAAGTAGGCATGTCATTGCGTACTTGCTGTGTGCTGGGCGTAAGACTCTTACATGGCACGTTGGCTCACCTGGTCATGTGAGCCCGGCCTTATGCGCATTATTCATACAAACGCAATTTGAAAAAGATGCCAGAGACCCAAAAAATGCACTTCTACGGGTTTTTACAAAAATAAAAACGACGACAGCAAAAAATACTATTGGGAATGTCATCAAACACGAGGCTTTTTTTCCCCGCTGTGCAGAACGAGCAGTCCAGTAGTGCTACTACACCTATACCTGCCATCTAGCGACCTCCCTGAAAAAGAAAGCAAAAACTACCGTATGCCCGTAATTGCGCCCCCCCAGCCATGCAGAAGGACATCGCTATCGGCAGCAGTGTTTGACTTTCTTCACTGCTGCAGTTTTGTACTTATTGATGGACTGCTTCCATCTAAAGCCGGGCTAGCACGGGCATTTGGTTACCGCGGATTAGGTGTGTGCCGTATGCTTGTGTGACACTTGGTAACTCGCAGGCTATCAGTTACGTTGCTTTACACAGTTACTCTCACATTAGCATGTTGGAATTGCATAATATTAAGTGTAAAAAAACAAACAAAACGCAACATGTTCTACTTTGCCACGTGTATAACCGCGATACAACCCATTGTTCTCTATGGGCATGTGCGCCCAAAAGCAATTACGTCGCGTATGGGCAGCATGTATATGCGCCGTCGCTAAGTGACGGTCGGGAAAATTTAAATAATAGAAAAAGATGGACTGCCCATGACATCACTGCGTAAGGTACAATTTCGCCGCCATACGCGACGCTATGCCGGGTCACCGTTGGCTCCACCGCTGTAAAACTGCATGGCCCACACAATGTTTTACGCTTGCGGTCGTGTGAGCCCGGCCTTATAATACAAGGATATATCGTACTGGAACATTAGGATTGGTGGAGTTCGGACTTTTTGGAACCCTGGCCAAACATGGAAATGAAGGGATTGATGTCCGTTTAGGGCTCTTTAACATGGGATGAGCTGTCAGGGGCAGATGCCCCACTGGTTGTCCCAGCGATGACCGCTCCTGTGTTTTCATACATCGCTAAAGCCCCATTTAGACACAACGATAATCGCTCAAAAGATGACGCTCAAGCAACTTTTGAGCGCTCATCGTTGTGTCATGTACAGCGCAGGATGATCGCTCAAGATGAGCGATCACCGTGCGCTGCCAGCGGAGGATGCAGAAGACAAGCGAGGTGTCCCCGCTTGTCTTCTGCATCCAGCTGTTCTCCGCTCCGACTGTTATACAGCTGAGCGCTCCCAGCGGAGGATGCAGAAGACAACCGGGAACACATCCAGCTATTTTCTGCACGGAGCGCCCGGCTGTTATACTACCGAGCGCTCCGTGCCAGGTATGGAGAACACAGCTGGACCGCTCTGTTCTTCATACCCAGCCCATTATCAGGGAGCGGGATACAGCTGAAACAATAGTATGGAGCAGCGAGACGGGGATTGTTCTGGTCCACCCGCCTCCATTCTCAGTAAACAGGCAGTTCATAGATGAATGACTGCCTGTTTATACAGGCCGATCATAGGAAAGCCCTCTAACTGCTCACGTAGAGTACATGAAAATGGCCCATGGGGCGTTGGCACAGCTGGCACTGACATGGTTAACTTTCAGACATTTGTAAATGACTTTTTTTCACTAGATAACAACTGTTGTGTCAACAGCCTACACCTTTGAAGCAAACAATGGGAAGTTGTCAAATATTTACAGCACACACAGGGAGTATTGGAGGATTTGGTGTGAGCGGTAGGTGTCTGCTGAGGACTGGAACTTACCTTTACACCAGGAACTCTCGTTAGGATGGGCTCAGGACGGTCCTCTAAGCACACAGACGACAGGCGTTCGTTCGCATTTACACAGACAGATGATTTTTTTATTACTTGTTTGCCGAGGTATCATTCACGGATCTTCATGCAAATTCATTCGTACGTCATTCAAATACGAACAACCGTGACTTTACACAAGACGACTTTTGATCAACTGGTAAGCTAAAATGAAACAACTTGAAAAGTATCCCTCGTCGCCCCGTCGGTCGCCATGTTTACACTGAACTACTATGGTTTGAGTTTGCACTTTCAAACGATTATTCGTCCGATTAGTCTTCCCGTGTGAAGGGACTTAACCCTTTCCAATCCACTGACATCTTCCTACATTCCGGTTGAAGCTTGTACAGCTCCAATGTCAGAAGACGTCCGACAGGGTATTTTTACCATCTATTGCCAGCCACTCGGAGCCTCTCTGGCGCACACATACTGGCTTTAGCCAGCAGATGGCACCATTGTATAACAGCAAAAAGGGGAAAGCCTTTTAGGAAACCCTGAATCCAAAATTGGACTGGAAAGGGTTAATATAGTGAACTGGGCTAATTGGTTTTTGAAACTCTTTCCTGACCAGCGCTGTACATGTTGGGTGTCTGTTTATGGGGTGGGCTTGGGAGCAGAGCTCACTACATACACAGCGGGTGTCGGTTAGCTTTGACAGCTGATACCTGCCGGCAACAGCTGCGATCAGTGTTTACACTGATCGTGGCTGTTAGACCTTTAAGTATTGCAGTCAGTTTTGACAGAGGTATTTAAATGCCCCAATCAGGGTGTGCTGGCAATGCAATCGGGTGTATTGTTTGGTTGTCATGGCAGCCTTGGGTCTTCTAAAGGCCCCCAGGGTTGCCATGAATTATTGCCTGTTTGAATGCAGTATAATGCAATACTATGGTATTGCATTATACTGGGATCAAGTGAAGATTATGTCCCCTTGCTGCTACTCCACTGAACCCATGCCATTCTGATCGAACAAGCAAAGATTATGTCCTCCTGCTTCCTCAATGACGTTAGGGGACCTTTATCAAGCTGTCTTATAGCCCTTTGTTGCCTATAGGCTTAGTATATTGGCAGCAAACATACATTTTATTTGTCACAAATGTATATGCTCTAGGCGGTATGTCTTCACTACTTTATTTGTGTCAAGTGACGTTTATGTCCCTGGGTGACATAATCTTCACTTGATCTTTATACTGTATCAACGATCAAATGATTGAAAGTTAGTCTCATGGGGACTAAAAAAATTATTTAAAAAAGTTTTTAAAAAACTAAACGGTAGTAAAAGTTTTGTGTATGGACAGTGAGTGAATTAGAAATATTAGGCCGGGCTCATTAAGGCAAGCGTTTTTGCCTCGTGAAGCGTATCATCTGTGCAAAAGAAAGATCTCTCACTCCCCTCCAGCCGGCATTCTGGCTTTTCTATCTCTTTTCTCATGATGTCGCAAGCGTTCCGCCACTCACATGCAGTGGTAATTGCTCACGGGCGACGAAACAGTCCCATCCATTGACTCCAATGGAGACCGTCCGCTAACATAGAGCATGCTGCTTCTGCTCGTGGAATCTGCTATTCCTACTCTCATGTCTGAGCGAACCGATGAAAGTTCGTGCCTTTCAATGCACGCGTATTACCGCTTAATGTCTGCACGGACGCCAATCGTGAAATCAGCAATTCATATCCGCCCCTGTGAGCCCTGCGTTAAGGCCCATTTAGATGGGACGAATGTTGGGCAGATGATGCCCAACAGTCATCCCCGCATACACTCGCTCCTGTGCAACAGCACGGGAGATAGTATCGCTGGCTCGCTCACAGAGTGCCCAGCAGGGGAGGGGGCTGACAGATGCAAGAGATTTCTCTCATCGCGCTCCCCCGCCCCTCTCCATTCACTTAACATAGCGGCTGTTCAATACTGAACGGCTGCTATCTACACTGAACAATCAGCGATCTGCTGATCCTCCCATCGGTTATGCAGCGTAAATGATTGTTCAGTGTAAATAGCAGCCGTCCAGTATTGAACGGCCGCTATGTTAAGTGAATAGAGAGGGGCGGGGGAGTGCGGGGACAGAATTCTCCTCCAGCCGCCCCACTGTGAGCCAGCGATACTAGCACCCGTGCAGCAGCAAGAGAGCGAGTATGTGGGGGGACGAGTGTCGGCCATAGTTTACTTGACCTTCTTCCCGTCTCAATGGGCCTTTAATGGTAGTCTGTGAAAGCAGAAAAGCATACTGCACTATACAAGCTTTCATATTAAGGGGGTTTCCTTGGAAATTACTATTGATGACCTATCCCCAAGATAGGTCATCAATACCAGTAGTTGATCGTTTGGGGTCCGCCACTTGGGATCCTGGCCAATCAGCTAATCGGGCGTCTGCTGACAGCACTGCAAACACACTTCAGAGCGGAAACCGCTGCTCTGACCCGCGTAGTGGCCGACGCTTGTAACTGCAGGACGGGCTCTCGCTGAGAAATTAACGGGAGCTGCGCGTACAGCTATAAGCGCCAGCCACTACACAGGGTTCAGAGCAGCGGCACCCACCCCTGTGTATTTGCGGCACTGTCAGCGAGTGCCCAATGAGCTGATCAACCGCAGTCCTGAGCGGTGGACCCCATCCGATCAACTATTGATCCCGAGGAGAGGTCATTAATAGTATTTTCCCTGGGAAACCCCATTTTAATGTTTTTAGTGTGTTCTGGTAGTAAGATGAAAGCTGGTTTTACGGAGGTTCTCGGAACTGGAACTTCTGTGAAACCCGGCCAAAGTAGGAGGTTGGTGACCAGGGGGGTGGAGAGCTATGACAGGTTGGCGAGCGGGAGGTGGATGAGCAGGGGGGTGGCGAGCTATGACAGGTTGGCGAGCGGGAGGTTGGTGACCAGGGGGGTGGCGAGCTATGACAGGTTGGCGAGCGGGAGGTGGGTGAGCAGGGGGGGTGGCGAGCTATGACAGGTTGGCGAGCAGGAGGTGGGTGAGCAGGGGGGTGGCGAGCTATGACAGGTTGGCGAGCGGGAGGTGGGTGAGCAGGGGGGTGGCGAGCTATGACAGGTTGGCGAGCGGGAGGTGGGTGAGCAGGGGGGTGGCGAGCTATGACAGGTTGGCGAGCGGGAGGTGGGTGAGCAGGGGGGTGGCGAGCTATGACTGGTTGGCGAGCGGGAGGTGGGTGAGCAGGGGGGTGGCGAGCTATGACAGGTTGGCGAGCGGGAGGTGGGTGAGCAGGGGGGTGGCGAGCTATGACAGGTTGGCGAGCGGGAGGTGGGTGAGCAGGGGGGTGGCGAGCTATGACAGGTTGGCGAGCGGGAGGTGGGTGAGCAGGGGTTGGCGAGCGGTGACAGGTTGGCGAGCGGGAGGTGGGTGAGCAGGGGTTGGCGAGCTGTGACAGGTTGGCGAGCGGGAGGTGGGTGAGCAGGGGTTGGCGAGCTGTGACAGGTTGGCGAGCGGGAGGTGGGTGAGCAGGGGTTGGCGAGCTGTGACAGGTTGGCGAGCGGGAGGTGGGTGAGCAGGGGTTGGCGAGCTGTGACAGGTTGGCGAGCGGTAGGTGGATGAGCAGTGGGTGGCGAGCTGTGACAGGTTTATGAGCGGGAGGTGGGTGAGCAGGGGGTGCTGAGCTGTGACAGGTTGTCGAGCGGGAGGTGGGTGAGCAGGGGGTGGCAAGCTGTGACTGGTTGGGGGGTGGGGGGCAGTATCTTGTGATAGTTGTGTGTCCCAGAGCTGGGGTTGTATCTGTCAGACACCTATAACCTATCCTAGATATCTGAGCTGGGCGTACCCCTTTAATGTCCCTACCGCCTCCACAGAAAGTTATACTTAGTCTCTCCCCGACTGAAATAGCTGATAACAGGGAACAATAGTTTACATTCATCTGCCCAGCAAATGTAGATAAGATTAGGGGAAACAATAACTGCCTCTGCACACTAGAGAGTAGTAAATGGGTAACAACACGCAGGGATACATCTATGCATTAACGCTGCTGGAATAGTTCTGTTCTGCAACTTTTTCTTTCCAACTTCACCCCCCCCCCCTCCCAGTTCTGGTCTCTTTCCAGCAATTGTTCCCTATATAGACGACTGTAGTGTCTGCGCCGGCTGCGGTCCCTTCACAAATCTATACTAACACACTGATTGTCATTGCCGTCTGTCCACAAAGGGTTTTGTTACAATGTGCCAGCGGTTATGCCCACAGGCGGCGATGAGTAAAAGGGTTACTGGGATGATAAAGGAAAGTGGTCGGACAGGTAGACGCTCCCAGCAGACGTTCACTACAGCTCTGCAGATCACAGCCACAACAGCATACAGACTCTGAAAGACCCTCCCGGACCACCGGAGGCAGGCTCCCGGCTCAGGTGACCTTGGACTTTGACGAATGACCTCTGCTGCGTTCTGTCCACAAGCTCTCATGCTCCGTATTTACACAGTTAGTTTTTTCTCCTTCCCCTGGTCTTCCAGTGTTTGCTTTTCCCGTGCCCTTACTTTAGCGCTGATATCACCACATGCGGTTACCTTAACGTAATTTGCCAGCAGCATTGGAATAAACAGGGTTGTGTCGCTTTCTTTGGAACGCGTACCGACGAGTCAATATCCGCCCCCTTGGTACACAGTCGCTCGCCATATGTCATGTTCATCTACAGCTAGAAGCAATCGTTCTTCACTGACCACTTTTGTAACTCTCTTCTTTTCTTCACAGGAAGAACTGTGACGTCTGGAAGGGACCCTTAAAGACTATTGCTAGAGACAATGGGGAGCACTGTAGTCTGCTGGCAGGACTTGGACACGCAGTGAGGGGAACGTGGATGGAAATTATCCTTCATTACGTCTGGATAGCAACTACATTGAAGAGATGAAGCTGCCAAATTTCCACATGTTCCCCTCCTGCTAGCTGCGCTCTTCAAACACAAGTAGTTCCTGCTTGGAGTTTCTTCATGGTTGAGGTTTAGCAGCCTGATTTTTTGAAGTAGTTCTTGTTGCGTCGGCCATGAAGAACAGTTCGGGCACCATGCTGGACCTCAGCTTCCTGACGGACGAGGAGTACAGCAAACTCATGAAAGTCCTGCAGAGGGATGCTGATCTGCAGAAGAAGGACAGCGATCGCATCAGGTAGGACCCTCCGTGCAACGCATGACCCCAAGACCGCAGACCGAAGCTACTCGGAGATCGGATGCTGCACTACTTCTTGTAAAATAGCTTTAACCCTTCATTGCTCCACAACAGCGACATATATAGTACAATATACTTTTAACATGTCGGCTGTTGCTTGGTACAATCTCCCTTGTTTTCACTAGTATGCAATGTAGTTATTGCTGGATATACAATATTTGACCTTTTTATAGTTGTTCTAGAAGTCCTGCAACTAAAACTGTTCAAGGAGCAGAAGACGGCGCTGGATGTTGGGATCACAGGCAGTAGAAAGTATTTTTGCTCATTGCTGACAAGGCAGATTGCATTACACATGTGCGGTGCACTAAAATCGTATGCTTTCCATAGAATTAAAGGGGGGTACGGGACACTTTTGCACTTTTTCTTGCAGGGGATTGTTGATGGGGGGGTCCACTTGGTATTGCAGGAGCAGCTCCCGTTAACTTCAGTGGGTGCCGAGTACCAACCCAAGTCATTGCGCTATGGTCGGTGCTTCCTGCGCAGATGTAGTGACAGTAGAACTGAGAATCAACTGGGTTCCCCACTGGCGGACCCCGCCGATCATCTCTTGATCTGTCCTCAATAGAAAAAAGTGCAAAAAGTTCTGGAGTTGCCTCATTAAGATAAATTTGGATTTTGTTTTTTATGTTTTCTACATCATTATACGTCAGTTAGGTCTACAGTTACAAGAAAAAGTAAATGCACCCCTTGAGTTTACCTGGATTTGACCGTTTATTACTAATAGAATGTGGTCTGATTGTTAGCTGAGGCTGCTATACACGGGACCACGATCAGCTGACAAATGAGCGATCTTCAGCGATGGTTGTTTCATGTAAACGCGGGATCCGACGGTACTGAGTGATGAATCGCTCGTTAGTTTCTTCGTTTGAGCTCGCTGAAGCAAAGTGACAAGTGAAGGACTCCCCGCTCAGCGGTAAACAGGCAGACACTCGTGTTTGAATGACTGCCTGTTCACAGAGATCTCGGCGCGCCGCCTCCATTCACCGAACAGCTATTGCTCCTGTGTGAAAGTACTTATGGCTCGACAGCCGTCTTGTGATGGAACCGTTATTGGTCCAAAAATTGTGCAAACAAGCAAAATTGGACGATAATCATATAGGCTAAACGCACACGAACAATAATCGCTTCTTTTCCGTTCGTCCATTTTTTTTGCAGCATCAGAATCATCGTTGGCTCGTTCACCAATCGTTCAGTTTCTATACCTCTGTCACCTATACAGCGAATGTGACCGACTGAAGGATTTCTCATTTGAACGAGCCAACGATGTATCTGTCTGTCTAAACAGGCTGCCCAAGCTAACGATGACGTCCGTGTTAGTAAATCTGCCCCACTGTGAATGTGTTTCACTAATGTTTCCTGAAGACCACCGGTCTGCCTACTATATCAGGGTGGCCCACCACAGTCCTGCTTCCCCCGATTGTTGTGGCTCTATGGGTGGCTTGTTGCTTACAGAGTTAGGCCCAATGTCCACGGGCGGGTTTGATTTGCAGAATCTGCGCATTGAGCCTTCCATAGGGAAATATGGGCGCCCGCAAATAAATATAAAGCACGCAGATTTGATTTGTGGACATTTTGGTTCGGAAAACAAATCGCAGCACGCTCCATTTCAGTGCGGATCCCGCATAGACTGCCTCCATGGAAGCCGTCCGACCCGCAGCCCATCTGCAATTGAATTGCGGGAGGCCTGCGGATTCTGTGGGAAGGCAGGAATTTAAAAGAGAAAAACTCAGCTGTGCATGTGCGGCGGCGCATCGGCCGGCGCTTCTGCACACATCCGCAGTGAAAAAAATTAAAACCCGGACAGGTTAGCAGAAGACCCGCAGTGTCCTCGGCCGTGGTCAAAATCGGATTCCGCTGCGAGCTGCCACATGTGGAATCTGTTCTGTGCGCAGACATGAGGCCTTATAAGCATGAGGCCTTATGCGGTTCGCTCCCCTACACGGCTAGAACTATATATTTTATCAGGTCCGAGAAGCAGAGCTTCCCTATGGTGTGCGTAGATGTACACGGTGTACATGGATAATAGGTGATTCATCAACATTGAGTTTCGGACCTGAAAATGAAACGATGGACACATTAGCCAATATCATACAATGGATGGAGGATATTAAATGCCATCTATACACTTTAACAAATTGGCTATGCCTGCCTGGCACTGTATAATCTAGCCCTCATCTGGTGGAAGTTGGCAACCCCTTCTCATGTTCATTCCGTACACTTTGTGTAACTCCTCTGTTTAATACCTGTTCCTTAAAGGGGTATTCCGGACTTTACTGTTGACGAGCCATCCTCAGGATCACTAGTTGACCGGTGGGGGTCCGAGGCTCCAGGATCCCCACCAATCAGTAGATGCTTTGGCTTGCTATCAGTGCAGTCGATACGGAGGTCATAATCTGTAGTCAGGGCCAGAGATGTAATACATGACTTTAATCCTATTGAAATCAATGGAAGCCATGCCATGTATTACTCTACGAGCTCTGACTGCAACGAAGAGCCAGAAGTGGAATAGGAGGCATTGATTTCAATGGGAGTGAAGCCGTGTATTAGACTTTCGGTCCTGACTAACGATGAGCACATTCGGCCCCACTACACTGACAGCCGTCTGGAGGATCAGGTGATCAGGAGGGGATTGTGAGCGTTGGACCCTCATAATAAACTATTGATGACCTCTCCCGAGGATAACCTATCTATTTACAGTATCCCGAGGATAGGTCATCAATGGTAGAAGCTCGGAATACGCTTAAAGGGGTTGTCCCGCGATAGCAAGTGGGGTTAAGCACTTCTGTATGGCCATATTAATGCACTTTGTAATATACATCGTGCATTAAATATGAGCCATACAGAAGTTATACACTTACCCCCTCCGGTGCTGGCGTCCCCGCCTCCATGGCGCCGACCAAAGCCTTCTTCTCCCTGGATTAGACGCGCTTGCGCTGAAGGGGCCACTCCGGCGTGCTCGCGCCGCACAGGTCTTCTGCGCATGCCGGACAGAAGAGGGCAGACTGCGCAAGCTCGTCTAATCCAGGGAGAAGAAGGCTTTGGTCGGCGCCATGGAGACGGGGACGCCAGCACCGGAGGGGGTAAGTGTATAACTTCTGTATGGCTCATATTTAATGCACGATGTATATTACAAAGTGCATTAATATGGCCATACAGAAGTGCTGAACCCCACTTGCTATCGCGGGACAACCCCTTTAAATCAAGTAATCAATAGTAAAGACCGAGGTGCAAGAAATAAATTACATTGTAGCTAAGAAAACATATTATGATGTGTCTGGTTTACCCAGAGCACCGCCACCCTCTTCACATCGAGTGACTAATTATGAAACTGCTACTGGCAAATTTCCAATTTAGTTGTGTTGTGGTGATGTACAAAATGTTCAGTTAGATCGAAGTAGAAGAAAGTGGCTGGATGCATACAGGGGTGCTTAAAAGTTCAGGATTTTCCACATTTCTGCTTATAATTGACCTACAGCTACATCGCATTTTCCAACCAGTCCTAAAAGTAGATAAAGAGAACCAAATCAAAGAAATGAGTCGAAAATGTTAGGCTTGGTTGTTTATTTATTAAGGAAAATTATCCAATATCACATGTCTGTGAGCAGCAAAAGTATGTGAACCCTTAGGCTTCATTCACCCGAGCGTGGTTATAGCGCATTATAGATTGCGTATAATAGAACCCATGGCTTCCTATAGAAACGTTCACAGGAAGGAATTTTAGACTCGCGTGTAACAAAGATAGAAGATGCGACTGCAAAGCTCACATCTAAGGTCCGTGCTGCGAGAAAGGATAGGACCTGAACTATCTTTGGTGCGTGATGTGCGGTAGTTTCCATAGTCTCCTATGGGAGCTGGATAACATGCACCTCCGATCGTGTAAATGGGCAATTTCACAGCTAATTAAGCTCGAGACTTAATAGCTGGAAATCGCCTATTCGCACGATTTTCTCCCAAGCGTTGTGTTTTAAAAAAAAAAATTTTGGGATGCTGTTAGAGGGTGAAAAGCACGGTCCTGTGAACGAGCCCGTAGGCCTCCCGCACACAGGCATTTTGTACAGCGTTTACTGCTCCGTTATCAGCGCTGCGCTAAACGCTGTACAACGCATCCATTCATTTCAATGGGGCTGCTCACACAGGGCTGAAAACACTGAGTCTTCAACGCTGCGCTTTGACAGCGATGCATGTTCTATTTTTGGGCGTTTTCAGCCCTGCGTCGCCCATTGAAATGAATGGGCAGCGGTTTCGGCACTGCTGAAAACGCGGCAAAACTTGGTGCCGCATTTTTGGCAGTGTTAACCGCTCACCGATTTTCGGGGGGGGGAGGGCTTGCAATATAAGCCCTACCCTGAAAATTAGTCCTAGCTACACTAGATAGGAAAAAAAAAATTGATACTCACCTAGCCGCTGCTGTCCGGGTCGCGGCCGCTTCTCCAGGCTTCCCTTGCACTGACAAATCTATTGCCATAGGCCAGGTTTAAGAACCCCGCCTCCAGCAATAGATTGCTGTGATTTGTTCTTGGCACTGGCTCGATGCCCAATTACAGCCCTTCATTGACTGCCTCAGCCAATCAGAGCCAGCAAGCTCTGATTGGCTGAGGCAGTCAAAAAAGGGCTGAGATTGGTTCTCGGTGCAGGCTAGATGCCTAATCTATTGCTGAAGGCGGGGTTCTCAAACCTGGCCTATGGCAATAGATTTGTCAGTGCAGAGGAAGCCCGGAGCAGCGGCCGTGACTAGGTGAGTATTGAATTTTTTTTTTTCTTTCAGCATCTTTGGCTATGCTGAAAACGCAGCCAAAACGCTGATATACAGAATGCCAGCGCTGCTGAAACCGGGCGGAATCTGCAAACACCCTGTGTGAGGGAGGCCTTAGGGTTAACAGATAATCTATGAGAGAACAATCGGGTGAGAGTGGGCAACTTATATCAAAGTCTAATCTTCACCACTCATGTTTGTGCAAATGTATCATGACTAGAGATGAGCGAGCGTACTCGGAAAAGCACTACTCGCTCGAGTAATTTGCTTTATCCGAGTATCGCTGTGCTCGGGTCTGAAGATTCGGGTGCCGCTGCGGCTGACAGGTGAGTCGCAGCGGGGAGCAGGGGAGAGCGGGCGGAAGAGAGGGAGAGAAAGATCTTACCTCCGTTCCTCCCCGCTCTGCCCTGCAGCTCCCCGCTCCATGCTGGCACCCGAATCTTCAGGGACGAGCACAGCGATACTCGGATAAAGCAAATTACTCGAGCGAGTAGTGCTTTTCCGAGTACGCTCGCTCATCTCTAATCATGACACAAATAAAGGAGATTTCTGAGGACCACAGAAGAAGAGAAGTTGATGCTCATCAGGCTGGACAAGGTTGCAAAACCATCTCTCTAATCAACAATTACCAGAAACACTTAGAAGCAATTATTGCTGCACATGGGGGTCACACGAAATACTGAAAGCAAAGGTTCACATACTTTTCCCACTCATAGACGTGTGATATTAGATCCTTTTCCCCAATAAATAAATAAATGACCTAGTCTGATGATCTTGACTCATTTTTTGATTTGGTTTTCTTTATCTACTTTTAGGACTTGTGTGAAAATCTGATGTAGTTTTAAGTCAAATATAAGCAGAAATGTAAAAAATTCTAAAAGGGTCACAAACTTTCAAGCACCACTGTGGATATGGAATATGAGGCGCCATCATGTATGTATCTAAGATATTTGGTTAAATGGAGTTCTTTTTTATTTTTTAGACGTCTTCAAGGATCACTGAAAGATGAAAAAAAGAAAAAGTTTGTGACCGGAGAATGGTTTCTGGATGTCAAGTCTCAACGCTTCCAGGAAGACTTACAAGGCTCTGACTTGCTTAGAGCATCAATACGGAAGAAGCGGACTCCGACTCAAAGTAAGTGCGCGGTTTTGGTATTGTTCCGATACTTTGTCAAGTTGATCATTTGCTTGATATCCTTGTATCGAAGGTTTGCTATTTTCCGGATGTGTCCATGTTTTAAGGTCCATTTACATGAAACGATTATCGCTCAAAGTGTATTCAAATGGCCGAAAGTGAGCGCCAATTAGACATGTGCAAATGCTGTCGTGTGATGGAACCCTTAGGAAGAGGGAAGGCGACATGCTCGGGGGGGGGGGGGGTACTCTATTGGCAAACTGGTGAATGACAAGAGGTCAACCGTATCTTGAATGGAGGAAAGTCCCTAAACGCGGGCCACGGGAGACCACTACCGTAGTGATAAAAATATAATTAACTAGTCTCGGCTGAGATCATATCCGCCAATCCCCTGATCTGATCTGACTGGGCCCTGTACAGAGGAATGACTTCCAAGCCCGAGCATGGCCAAACGGACTGCTGTAAGAAAGTGCTGTAGTATGTCGCGCTTCAAGAGAACCTGTCACTAACTACAAGCACCATAAACTAAGTTATGGTGCTTATAGTTTAGGCGACGTGGAGTCCGGGGAGCTTCTTTTTGTACTTGCGCACACAGCAAGCATAACTCCTTTCAGAAGGCTGTGGATGGAAAAGCCTTCTGAAAAGTCATGCCTGCTGTGTGCGCACTGACTTATCTGGGGGACCCTGCACGAATGACGGACCTGGCGAGTATGAAAAGAGGCTCTTAGGACTCTACGTCACCTAAACTAAGTGCCATAACTTAGTACATAGTGCATATGGTCAGGGCTGTGAAGTTGTAAGCCAAACCTCCGGCTCCTCAGTTTTCCAAGACTCCAACTCCCAATCCACAGCCCTGTAGGGAACATACACTGGCCTATTGATTTATGCAAAGTTTATTGAAAGTTTAAGTATGTCTTAATACTGTCTCCCTATTGTCCTTAGCTCTGAGGTGAGTGCAGAATGCCCAGCGCCTCCTTCCTCTGCTCTGCAGAGGCGGAGCTTCACTGCTGAGCATGTGCAGACAGTGCAGCACAGATCATCTCAAGTAAATGCCTTGAAGTAGCAGCATAAGGATATTTAGTCTGATGGAGAGGAAAGGCAAGAACTGATTTTCTATATCCTAGCTATATATTGTGTTTGATAAAGAAGGGCTTAGATTAATAACATATGTTTATAGGACATTTCAAAACTTCCTTAATTTCCTATGAAAGGAAGTCTGCAACAAATTCTGCACTGAATTCCGCTATAGTTATAATTTTACATATATATAATAAAGTTCGGTGCATATTTGTTGCAGACTTCCTTTCATAGGAATTTAGGGAAGTTTTGAAATATCCTATAAATATAAGTTCTTCTAGGCCCTTATTCATCAAAAACATCGGAAACTAAGATATGCAGTTATAAAAAAAATCCATCCCCGACTGCAGCAGGTGACCTCACGTACCTGTGTGTGCGCAGGTGGCGGCTTCTGTGCGGATCTCTCTTCTTCCGGGTTTTCTGTTCTGCGGATGGTCCGCACGGCTTGTTGTCAGACATGCAAATTACAGATTTTTTTCGAAACTCCCGCTTTTCCCGTGGAATACGCGGCCTGTCCGCAGTGTCAATTGTGGACGGGCCGCGGATCAAATGGCTTTAATTGAATTTGATAGAAGTTGTCCATGCAGGAACCGCAGGAAAATGGAGCGTGCTGCGATTTTTTTTTTTTCCCCCACAATTTTTTTTTTTTTGCAATTAGTTTGCATGCTATGAAGGGTTATTGCTGCGAAACCGGAGGCGGACGCCCACTCCAGATTCCACAACAAACATCCGCCCGTGTGCATTGGGCCGTAGAGATTGTAACCAATGTACACTTACAAACTAACACTAATGCAGAAAGTATGAACCATGTTCACTGCAAACAGTAAAAGATTTCCTGGAAAATGCTATAAGACTATTTACACGGAGCAATGATCTCTCAAAGATCACTCAAATTACAGTTTGTGTAACACCTTTGAGCGATCACTTTGCATAAACTATTAAGTAGCTACTCGGCTACTTAATAGCTTATTAGCAAGCAAATGAAGCCTTTAGCTAAAAGCAGTTAATAGCCTGAGGGCTCTTATCTGCATTCAGCTCCATTGTTCTCCGATGGGACACAATGCTATCAGCACTACCCGTGGAGAACTCCTGATAAGACCCCACAACAATTTTTAGGTTGAGCTGAACTTAACGATCAGCTAGCAGTGCCCGAAAAGTGCACGATGGCCGCTCGTTTAGATGCAACGATTATCGCTCAAACGATCGCTTTTTAGCGATTTTTGAGCGACCATTGCTCGGTGTAAATGGGCCTTTACTCTTTTCTTTACATAAAGTCAGACAATCCCCTTAAACTTTGACAACACATTGAAAAAGTTTTTCAATATACCTTTTTGATACAGAGCTGTAATTGCAGTTCCTGGGCCCTATCACTGGCTGCAGGAGCTGCTGCTATGGGGTATATACCATTTGCTATAATGCCTTTTCATAGTTCTACGGTGGGTTTTTTAATGCCATCTGGCAACCTTTTTGTACTCAACAGTTTAATGCCCTCGGAGCGTCACAAAGAGGTCCAGTTTTAGTTTCAATTCCTTTTAATAGTTCCCCGTTCACACTGGGCCTGTGCCAATGCAAACAGTACCTTGCTGCTATATCATACTTGTTAGTCTCCTCCTGTGTTTGCCCGTATCAAGTGACTTTTTTTTTACTAAACAGGAAGTTGTTAAACCAAAGTCCTGGAGTGGATTAGCTTCAGTGGTGATACATTAGGCCGGAGCATGCTATCCGAGTGGTCTCACGTTGGCAATACAATGCCATAATATTCCTTCTATCCTGCAATTCATATATAGATATAACTCAGTAGAAAAATCCTCCTGCGCTCTTAATCGGGGTTTTTTGCAAACCAATAAGGGAAACTGAAAAGTCTCCACAATGAGGAAAATATATTTAATTGTACAATAAGTACATAAAAAACATATGACTAATAAAAATTCTTGCAACGCGTTTCGGCACTATATCAGTGCCTTTTTCAAGCATGACACATTAAAACAAAGCATCTCTATTTATAGGATTACTTACATTTGGTAGTCACGGAGTCCGGAGCCTGCATCGTGGGACGCCAGTCTCCCCCTCGCTGACGTATTGATCAAGCGTCGGGTGGTTAAATATGACGATACGATAAAGTTACGTCATTTACGTAGCTACGCAAAAACTTACGCAGTTTACGTAGCGGTGTCCGTACGTGCTGAGATCCGGACTCCGGCTAGTGAAAAATGTATTAAAACTACGCTAAATAGCAATATACTTACAATCATGTATAATAAATCAATACATATCATTAAATTACAGTTTTTTCTCTCAAAACTCTATTGAGATTGATTGATTTATTATACATGATTGTAAGTATATTGCTATTTAGCGTACAATTAAATATATTTTCCTCATTGTGGAGACTTTTCAGTTTCCCTTATTGGTTTGCAAAAAACCCCGATTAAGAGCGCAGGAGGATTTTTCTACTGAGTTATATCTGTTTCTTTCCCCATTTGTGTGGTACAACACCCACTGGGGTTTTTTCTACTGCTGCATCTCCTCTTATGAGGATTTTTGGGGACCTTGCATAAAGAAGAACATCTATAGTTCTACAGGTGACCGGGGATCATCGGTGCAAGCGGGTTTTTCTCCCTGAGGTGGGGATCCCGCTTTGCACCAGGTGAGTAAAAATCCCCTTATTTCTCTATTTCGGATCCCTGTATGGTGGCGCGGATCTACACTTTGCAATTCATATATACATATATATAAATATTTAGATGATACCTACTGATATACGTATGACTATATGAACTTTGTAGTGTATATTATTAGTGGATAGTAGCGTCTTCCTCACCCTCAAGCATCTTATAGTTTCTCCTTCCCTATCTGTTACAGCCTTTTGTAAATCAGAGGTTTCATCCTGGGAGAGCTTTCATAGGGTTATTGGGGTAGCCTTATGAGGGTGTGAATAACCTAGGGCAGGAAAGTGAATGAGACCCAGAGAGGGAGGAACAGAATGAAAGCGAGGGAGTGAGAATGAGAGCGAGACGGTGCTGTCGGGTTGTGTTGTATGCTTTTGGTATACTTATATCAAAGCATTATTGGCAACCCACCGTGTCCTGTAGTCGTTTTTGCCCAGTTTGATCTCAACAACGGTAAAGACATGCTGAGAGCTGTGGTACATCAAATTAGAGTGCTGCAGACCTTGCATGTGAAGGTGATACGGATGTGACAGAATCGCAGACAGTATACACAGTGATGCTGAGTAAAGGCCGATTTACACGGAGCGATGATCGCTCAGATGACAGTTTGAGTGATCATTTTGCATAAACTATTAAGTAGCTACTCAGCTACTAAATAGCTTATTAGTGTGCAAATAAAGCCTTAGCTGAAAGCAGTTAATAGTTTGAGGTCTCTTATCTGCATTCAGCTCCTTTGTTCTCAGACGGGAAACAATGCTATCAGCACTACCCGTGGAGAACTCCTGATAAGACCGCGCACGCCAATTTTTAGGCTGGCTTGAATTTAACGATCAGCTAGCAGTGCCCGAGAAGTGCACGATGACCGCGCATTCAGATGCAACGATTTATTGCTCAAACGATCGCTTTTTTCTTCCAGCGATCACTCCGTGTAAATGGGCCTTAACGCACAGGTGATGTCCTCTGGACTCTTTTCTTCTTCACCAGCTCCAAATATTCATGAATCATCAGCTAATTCTTGCCTCTGCAAAGTTTGCAGCCCAGATATTATTTTTAGAGGAGCTGAACACTGTATTGCTTAAAAATAGCGTTACTCACTGTGACCCCAGAAACGGTAATCTACACTGTGTGCCTGTAACAAATTATACACCACACCGTGCCCCCAGAAATAAATGATGATCTATCATGTGCCCCCATAATACACTATATTACACACTGCCCTCCTGGTAATTAGGCATCCGCCATGTGGCCCCCACAGTACTTGGGCATCTCCCCACAGTGATTAGTTGCCTCCACGTGGTCCGCACTGTAATTAGGCATCCCTATTGTGACCCTCAGTAATTAGGTGTCCCGCGTTGAGGCCCTAATAATGCAAATTAAAAACAAATACTATACTCTTTTGCTCCCTGCCTTGGCGGCTTCTGTCAGCCTTCCACCAGTCTCTGCTGTTCTTTGGCAGCCGGTCATATGATCAGATCATGTGACCAGAGAACAGCGGGGAAAGTGACTGAAGCTTTCGGGAAGAGTAAAAGAGAGGTAAGTACAGTAATTAAAAAAACAAACATTTTTGACAATTGAGCAGGTGTTGGAGTAGAAACAGGTTTACTGGGGAAAGTGACCACGTGACTGGGAGTGCCGGCCCTAAACCTGGATGTCACTCAGGTGACTTGACACCTCTGCTGAATTTGCACAAACCTCCTCAGTCATCCAAAAAACTGTCTACTATAATACAGTAAATAGAAGATGGGGAGGAGGGGAGATGCAGCTGCAGAGACAGAACACTAAGCAGGGAGAACTAATTTGGACATTCCTGTGGTTAAAACGAACTACTGTAAGTAGACAGTCTATTTTGAAATTTTCTTCAATCTTACCAATGAGTTGTATAACATTTTCTGTGATTGCCCGATAATCCAGCACATTTTATAATCCTATTTGTTTCCATTGATGCAGAATTAGGGCTCCTGTCCACGGGCATAGCGATATCCCGCGGCAGATCTCCGCCACGGGAGCAGGGGAGATATGTCGCCTCTCCGCGCTGAGCCTATCTGACAGATTTAGATGATTGATGATTTAGAAAATGAGTAACTCGGAGAAGTCTGAGTACTGAACATGGCTATCTCCAGCGGTTTAATAAGGGGGAATGGAGCCTGTCCCAACGCTGTTTTCCAACCATCTCTTTTTCGTGATTGTCAGGGGTCCTAATAGTTGGACTCCCACTGATCAGATACTTGTCCACTGATCAGATACTTGTCCCTTATCACCCTATGTGACTGGTGGATAAGTTTTAAACTTGACTCAACTTCTATAATATGTAATATACCTGAAGGTCTAGGATGCCACTAGAGACGCAAACTTTGGCCTGTAATGCAATATAGCGCCTTCTTTTCTAGAAGGGATCTGAAAAGCATAAGAAATAAGAACAGCATTTTAGGGCTCCAGTCCTTCTCTATCTGCACACTGCAGCAATATCCTTTCTTGGCATTCCCTCAATTTAAAGGCTAAACGCTTATGGGTTAATATAATGAGCACATCAAGGGGTTAATCTTTGTGATGAAAACCACTGACATAATCGAGTCCCCAAGATTTGATCATGGGGCTCACAACAGAAGAGAACGTCGCTGTCTTTAAATATTGTTGTATTAAAGCCATTAAGGCTGGGTTCACACAGGGCGGATTTGCCGCAGCAAATCTGCCCGCGGCCGCTAATCTCATGATTAGCCAGCCATGTGGACGAGATTTCTCAGAAATCTTGTCCACACAGGACGCCCAATCCGCTGCGGTAAGTCCGTCCGCAGCCGAGGTTTCAAAAGATGCAGCATGTCTATTTATTATTTACTTTCGTCGCGGCCGCGCTCTCCTCTATGGGAGCGCCGGCCGCAACGGAAAAGCGAGCGGCCGGGCCTCTTCAAAGCTGCCGCGGCTTTTTCCGCGGCGGTTCTCCCGGCGGAAATCTCGCGGTTTTTGCTGCGGCCAAACCGCGGGATTTCCGGCGGGAATACGCCCAGTGTGAACCCAGCCTAAATGGGTTCTGTCACTAAAAAAGGAAAATGCTATACTTATATATTCCTCCCCCATCAGTCTACTTACCAGATCTTCACCTCCCTTATCTTCTCCTGTCTCCTGCAGTCCAGGGGCTCACATCACCTCCAGCTGCCTGATTCTTCTCCTTCCTGTGAGGTTAGGTACATTAGGTTGGCAGTCTGCCAATGTACATTATGTCACAGCTCACAGGCCAGCAGGAGGACTGCCTATCTTCTTCAGAGATTGCTCATGCAAGCTGTCTCTGAAATAGATTACAATTCCTTCCCAGGCAGTGAAGCTACAGCACAGGGATGTGACCTTCACTGACCCAGCCGGAAGGAGTTTGTGATAAGCAGCCTTCATAACAAGCTGGGCCCAGCCTGCAGTGAGCTGACCTGGGGCACAGGAGAAGCTCAACCAGGAGAAGATGTGATAAGGAGACAGACCGGGAAGGAATAGGTAAGTTTTAGATAATTTTTTTTTTAATGACAAAACCCCTTTAAAGAGCGGTTGGTAAACATTCTTTGGAATGTTTACAAAAATTGTGGTATTTTGATACATTTTTAAAATAATTGTAATAGGATAAAAGCAATTAATAACATGTTGTTCACATTTTACGTCACAATCAGATATAAAGATTGGGAAAGGAGGTGATTTGAAAGAAGCAACATACGATCGATCTACATGTGTGAAGCTGGAGTCTCAGGGACAGCAAAGGTAATTTCTTATGAAAGTACCAAAATTAAGAAAGCCTAGCCTGAAAACTACTGGCTGATAAACACACTGCAATGGAATTGGTTGGATAAATCCAGAATAAATTCTCCTTCATCACCTTTCACAGCCCCACAAAATATTCTGAGAATTGTTCTGAAGAGAGAGACATGTTTTTTCTTTCCCCAATTCCTCCCCCCTTCCTCCTTTTTAAGGCCCATTTAGACACAACAATAATCGCTCAAAAGATGTCTATCGAGCGACTTTTGAGCGTTCAGCGTCATTTACAGCGCAAGATGAGCGATCACCTTGCGCTGCCAGTGGAGGATGCAGAAGACAAGCGCGGTCTGCATCCAGCTGTTCCCCCTGCTCCGAGTGCCCGGCTGTTATACAGCCGAGCGCTCGAAGCAGAGAATGCAGAAGACAGAGTGTCCCCGCTTGTCTTTTGCATTCATCTGTTCTTGCTGGGAGCGCCCAGCTGTCATACAGCCAAGCGCTCCCAGCGGAGGATGCAGAAGACAAGGTGGGTGTCCCCGCTTGTCTTCTGCATCCAGATGTTTTCTGCAGGGAGCGCCTGGCTGTTATACAGCCGAGCGCTGGGAGCAGAGTATGGAGAACACGGCTGGACCGCTCTGTTCTTCATACCCAGCCTGTTATCAGGGAGCGGGATACAGCTGAAACACTAGTATCTGCTGTATCCCGCTGTGAATCCCTGATAAAGCTCATCGTTGTCTTGCAGCACGCTGAAAGACAATGATGAGCGACGGGAGAACGAAAACTGCGCAATGTCAGTGCAGTTAGACACAACGATTATCGCTCAAAAGATGGCTTTTGAGTGATCGTTGTGTCTAAATAGGCCTTTACCCCTCCCCCCCCCTTTCTTTTACCTCCGCTCCCCTTACCCCCACCCCCTTTTCATCCCCTTCCCCCTTTCTTCACTGTAGATTGTCTCTTCAACAATTATGTGTCTACAACTATCCTACCAAAAGCAATTGGACCCCTGAGCAAGAATCACAAGTAGTATTTATTCACATATGGTAATACATAGGCCGCCTCTGACCGCGGCCGGTGAACCTGCACACTTGTAGTCTTTCGTTTTCATCTGTACTCCGTTTTCACTGTTGGACATGTGCAGTACAGATTTTTATATGTTTTTTCCATGCCATCCCTAGGCGATGACTCAGGTCCCTCGACCTTTCTGCATTGTGAATTGCAGAAGGGCCGCAGGTCGGATGGCTACCATTGACTTCCATGGAAGCTATCTGTGTGGAATCCGCAACAAAGGTGCATGCAGTAATATTTTTTTTTCCTCCACAAGCGGAAATCCATTATTAGATTCTTCCTGCACACGAGTGGAAACCATTTCCCATAGCATGCTATGGACGGTATTTGCTGCGGACGTCTGCCGCGGATTCCACAGCAACAATACACCTGTGTGCAGGCGGCCTTAGTGCGGCTCCTTTGGCTAAGTGCTTCACAAGGAACTGGACTTCTCACCAATAATACATGCCTTACAGCTTGAGAAGCAGTGGTGTACAATAAACACTAGTGGGCAGCATATGGGGACACAATGAGCACCATGGGGACACAAAATGAAGTAACTTGTAGTAATTTATAAAATAGCACGTTCACGGACGTAGGAGTCTCCTGCAAGTCTGCCATTAGGGCCACCTGCGCTGTGTGGTTTGAAGCACTGTAGTATGTTTCTCATGTGTACATTTACAAATAAGTAGGCATCTTTGATCCGTTTTCATTCACAGTGCCGTTGATGATAATTCCGATACGACTACAAGTGTACCTCGGCTGCAGATAGATTCATCTTCAGATCCCGAATCATCCACTGATTACGTACCAGAAAAGGCAAGTAATTACTGGACAAACCTGTTTGACACTCTGTGTAATTTTTCTACACAGTACACTTATATAACAGACAAATAGGAGGGGCTACAATTCTTAAACACGTACCGATGTCGGCCCCGCTCTGGAGGCAGGTCATCTGTGTGTTTGTATATTATTCTGGATCACCCAATTTTGCACATTATTATAAATACACTACAACTGATACAAAAGAACACAAACAGGACTGAAATAGTGGCTAGAGTTACCATATCTTCCTCATTGTTAAACTCATCTTGTCCCATATTGGAGTTCAAAGAGGAAAAAAGACCAGTTTGTTTTTGTGTCCCAGGAGGCATCGATTTCCCCCCCCCCCCTCTCCAGTGCTAGTGCATGTGACACAACAACTTGAGGAAGTTCTAGGCTGCTGTTTACTTCTAGATCTATTGCCCCTCTAAGGGGATTTTGCAGGACTGGAAAAACATGGCTGCTTTGTTCCCCACCAATGCTGCCACCTCTATTTTTGGTTTGTGTCTGGTATTGCAGCTCCACAGAAGTATTAGACAGACCCTGTAAACGGGCTGCGTGCTGTTTTTGGAAGTCAGAAGCCATGTTTTTCGAATTCTAAAAAACCCCTTTAAATTTTTTTTTTTCTCCAAGAATCACAATAGAAGTGATTCACATGATGAAATTCCAGGAAATCCCAGCCTTATCCGTGCCCATCTGCTGCTTGTCCCGCTGCCCTTGATGATATTTGTATTTTTATTTTTTTACAGAGAATCCTCAATGACCATAAAACAATAGACTGTATGAGTAATGAAGGCCTACCAACGCCCGAGACAAACTTTCCTGAACAAGGTAAAGTTTATGAGCCCCTCTCTTATCTGTTTTATTATGCACGAGGAACATTATGAGAAGAACATGAATCTTACAAACCCTGTATGCATACTATCTTCCAGAATACCTAGTAGGCATACATGCCAATTTTACCAGCGAAGCATTACTTGGCCTTCTTAAGGTGCATTTACACCCACAGATGATCGCTCAAAATTCGTCAGAAACTGACAGTTTTGAGCGATCATTTTGCATAGGTTCTAATGGGCTAAATCAGTCTTTTAGTACTTCATTGCACGTATTTAGAGAACAGCAAGTGGTCTGTTCTCTAAATACATCGCTATTGTTCTCCAGTGCGGAACAGCGGCTGTTAATAGCTGTTAAAGAATGTTATCAGCGCTGCCTGCGGAGAACTCAGAATACGGTCTGTCTTATCTTATCGTCCTAAGGGACGAGGATTTCCTGCGGACATGAAGTCAGCGATGGACGAAAAGTGCACTTACATCCCCAGACTCTACAGATTACCTTTTTTCAGCCCATAAGCTTAGCTTATAGGGCTAAAACTTGGTTACCGATTCTCTTTATGAATAAAATGTATGTTTGAACACAAGTTTACAGTTTAGGCTATGTTTACACCTGCATTAGTAGATTCCATTTTTGATTATACTGGGTATTGTATAGTCATACCATAATGTTGATTTTTGCATTCTGCTATATTTTCATAGGTGAATGTAGAAGCGAGGGCAGTGCACAAAATAAGAATTCAATATCAAAACCTATTCCTCTTCCCAGAAACATAACTGCTCTTGAGAAAAGTCCAAAAGAAGAAAGTGCCGGTCTCAGTAAGATACCAGTCAAAAGAAAAACAAGTAGGGAAGCATCAAAGACTGACATTTCACCAAAATTGGATCATTCAAGCATCGCTTCCCAGAAGACAGAAACATTCGCACAGTCTGGATTATCCTCTCCAGAAACAGAGTTGCCTAAAAATGTCAAAACAAACACAAACTTTGAAGTTCATTCCTTGAAAGAGATGCAAGGAGAGCAAGAGCCCACACTAGACAAAGACCAGTTCATATCCCTAAGGAAATTTTGGGAAAAGGGAGCCGGGAATTCAGGGAATGCCAGTCATAGTCATCTACAGCAAGATGCAGAAGAGGCAAAGAATTTAAACGAGTCTTCTGCAAAGCCAACTTCCTCTGTTCCTCTACAGTCCACCCCAAAAGTGAATAGCGAGGAGAGAACCCTACCCGAGTTTGCACATCGATTGAAGTATTTCTCACAAAGACCTCAAGTTCTATCTTCAAGTGATGATGAAATGATCCATGTGGTTCCACCTCGAAAAACGTCATCCTCTTCGATACCAAGATCAACCTATGCCAGAAGCAAGGGTTCTTCTAATTCTAGAAGCGTCTCCTTATCAGAAAGCAATGGGACAACATCACACAGTGAAGACAATAGTGGAGTTGGCCGCAATTCTAAGAAATCAAAGCTACCAGTTCGAGCTTCTTCAATTGTCAAGGAGCCTAAAGTTGATCCTACCTCTTCTCCGAAAGACAAGCAGCCAACTGTTACTACGCCAGAGCT
The DNA here is from genome assembly GCF_035609145.1 of Eleutherodactylus coqui. Classification (NCBI taxonomy): domain Eukaryota; kingdom Metazoa; phylum Chordata; class Amphibia; order Anura; family Eleutherodactylidae; genus Eleutherodactylus; species Eleutherodactylus coqui. The sequence goes on along the minus strand of NC_089846.1, from coordinate 111,520,421 downwards.
AACAGACTCAATGGAGGAAATCATTGTTCCACAAAGCAAACCCGAAGTGACAGAGTCGCTTTTCAGCAAAGTTCAGATTCTAATAGATACAGTTTCCTCTGATGAAGACCAAGGAGGCGCAGACAACAAACCCAAGAGTGGAGACATGGCAGAACATTCACCGTTGGAAGCTGAAAATGGTATTGTGTGTGTGTGTGTGTGTGTGTATATATATATTATATAATTTTTTTTTTTTTTAATTATCTCTAAACTGGGTTATTTCAGATCTAAATAACACATAGAATAAATTAGCATTAGCCTGTTATATTTGTGGAATGGTTCAGGAAGGAATCTGATAAACATTAGTGCTATTCCAGGGTGCATCCAATCATTCAGGAGTCTCCTAGACATTGGACAAAGAGATAAATTAATTCTTTAAGAGCATTTTCTACTAGCACAGCTTAAAATCCATTATCAAATTAAGATTTTCATTTCCTTATGTGTTAGGCATGGCAACTCAGTTTTTCTGAATTATAGACCTACTTCCCCAGGTTCCCCAGAAGAGAGGCATCCACTGTGCTATAGTACGGCAGAGCCAGCCAAATGCCCCCGTAATGGTTTATAATAGCCACAGAACCCTGTAAGAGCACCTGCTACAGCTGTATCCATTATAAAAGTTGCAGCAATCACTAGTGCCCCATGTTAAAGTGATTTATTGACAATGCAGTTTGAATTTGGGAAGGACCTCTGCAGAGTTGGTAAAAGTGCTTCATAGCGCTATTTATGACTGAGGTATAAATGGAAAACAGGCTGCGTTTTTACTTCTGCGGATTTCATTACAAAAATCATTTTCAGACATGCTATTACGAATTCAGAGTTAGGCCGGCTGCACACGGACGGGTGGGATTCTGCATGCGGAATTTGGCCCTGTGCCCAACCGGTATCTGCACGCACCTGTCTTCTCTGTACTGCGGATTGTCCGCAAGGCTCGCCGTCGGACATGCGCAGTACAGATTTATTTATTAAACCTCTGCTTTTCCCGCATCATCGCCTAGTGATGACGCAGAATCCGCGGCCTTTCCACAATGTCATTGTGGAAGGGCCGCACACCGGACGTCTTTCATTGACCTCAATGGAAGCCGTTCTTGCAGAATCCGCGCAAAAATAGAACATGCTGCAATTTTTTTCTCCGCAAGTTGAAAATTGCAATTGTTTCCATTCATGTGGAGGAGAAAGCGGTTTTCAGTAGCAGGTTATGGGCAGTATTTGCCCATAAACATGCACACTCTCATAGTAACATAGTATGTTAGGCTGAAAAAAGATAAATGTCCATCTAGCTCCGCCTCCCCCACCCCTGTTGATCCAGAGGAAGGCAAAAAAACCCCAGTGAGGCAGAAGCCAATTTACCCTCATTCTGCGGGAAAAAAAAATCCTTCCTGACTCCATAATGGCAGACAGACTAATCCTCACCAAGCATACTTGTTTTTTTCTTTTTAGGGAAGGATGGTGGGTGGGTGGGGGGGAATTCCTCTGCCAGACCCCTCTGGAACACAAAAATATAGAACATGCCACGATTTTTTTCCCACACCGCATCGCAGTGATGGAAAGCATCGCTCATGTGTATGACCATCCAAAAGAATGAAGTTCGTATTTGCTTGAGTTTTGTGCATCTCGCAACGCACAAAACTTGCATGAGAGTCTCGGTTGTGCAAAACCGCCCTCGGCACATAAAAAAAAAAGCTAGGAGGAACTGCTCGAAGGACAGTTGGGGTCCCTTTTCATCAAATGATTTAACGTTTGCAGAAGTTACACCAGCAGCTGTCTTTGAATGCTTTGCCCCACATTTACTAAGTGTTTTTAGACAATTTTAAACAGTTTTTTCCAACTTGTCTTAAAAGGAGGCGTGGCATAAATAGCACCAAAAATTGCACCAAATTGCCACGAATTGTGCCAAAATTTTGGCACAAGTTTTGGTGTCAACTAAGTCTGACACCAGTTACTAAGTAACCAACCCTAACTTTTAGACCGTATTAGGAAATAACCCCAGTGCTTTCTCTTTATCTCTCCTCCAGTCTCACACTGACAGGAGAGCGGAGGGGAGAGAGCGGGTGAGACGTTGATGCCACGCTGACATAGCGGGAAAGTTTGTAGTATGCAAACTTTCTGGACAGTGTTGTGATTGGCTGTCAATGATGATGTCATCGGGACCTAAACCAATTAGGTCCTGGTTCTGGCACCCAAGCAGGCTGCTACCGTAGTAACAGCCTCTTTCGAGTGTTTTACCCGCTGTAGGGGGCTGCTATGCCGGTGACATAAATTTACAACCCTGCTGCACAGAGCCTAGGCAGCAGCGACATAATTTACTGTCGGCGCTTGTGAATGAGTAGAGTCATGTAATGTCCCCAATGTAGCTATATATACCATATTATACTAGTAATACTGTATTAACATTTTTATATATTTGTCTGGAGTGTTCTAATAAGTTTGCAGGATATGGAAATAATATGCTGATCATGAACCCAATGACTATTTGGTTACCTCTGCAGGCCAAAGTGCCGACGATCACCATGAAGATATGGCCACGTCAAAGTCTAGCAACGTTACCAACGCAAGAAGCATGGTGAATATTTATACGACGACGGAAAGTGAGTTTTACGGGGAAAATAATGTATCGACTGCCTTAGTAATTGTTGTTCTTCAGGTTCGGCGAAGATAAGATTTGTCAAATGTTATTTATGTAATGTCTTTTGAAAATCCTGTTGCAGATCCTTACAGCTCCGACACGGCAGCCATCTGTCCGCGTACCCAGGAAACCAACCGCTCAATTCACAATATTGACTCTATTTCACAAAATCTATTGTTTGTTCGTCCGCATCCTTTTCCTGATACAAGTTGTGGAGTCAGGTGTAAAATAGATTTTCTCCAAGGCTTTATAGAAATATGAAGAACTGTTGACAGGGGGGAACACAGAGGCAAACAGCAGGAAAAGATGCAGAGTAAAAAGTGTGAACTGGTGCAGTGTCATGCAACTTTGTCACTAATCTGTTTGTTGTAGACATTGAAGAATTACAAAACATGGATGATGGCAAGAGTGAGGAAAAACTGCCAAACCTATGTTTAACCATATAAGCTCTGCTGGCACTCAAGGTGGTTGTGCTCCACCATGCTGTGTCCCCTCAGTAGGATGTAGAGATGAGCGAGCGTACTCGGAAAAGCACTACTCGCTCGAGTAATTTGCTTTATCCGAGTATCGCTGTGCTCGTCCCTGAAGATTCGGGTGCCGCTGCGGCTGACAGGTGAGTCGCAGCGGGGAGCGGGCGGGAGAGAAGGAGAGAAAGATCTCCCCTCCGTTCCTCCCCGCTCTCCCCTGCAGCTCCCCGCTCCGTGCCGGCACCCGAATCTTCAGGGACGAGCACAGCGATACTCGGATAAAGCAAATTACTCGAGTGAGTAGTGCTTTTCCGAGTACGCTCGCTCATCTCTAGTAGGATGGTTGTCAGATAGGCAGTCATTCATTTAATTGCTGAGTGATCCGGGATTAGAAAAACATGGCTGACTTTTTTTTCCAGAAACTGCGCCACACGGTTTGTGTATGGTACTAAACTTATTTCCATGGAGCTGAGTTGCAATACCAGACACAACCTGCAAGAAATCAGCCATGTTTTCCTGATCCTAGGCGACCCCTTTAACCCTTCGAGTTCTTGTTTAAACAGGGAAACTGTTAAAATTAAGTCAAGACATTACTTTTTATCCCTAAATTGAATCTCCTCGGGACACCTTAAGGACTTTGATAACCAGTCGTCCCGCCCCTGAAGATACTCATTTTAATATGAGATGTATGAAGATTATATTTGAGGGGGTCCAGAAGTTGGAACCTCCTCTGATATCTTACGGGCTTGTCCTGGCAGTTCGTAAATAGCTGGACAGGTTTGTCTCTGGCAGCGTACATGGCAATGACTGTATTGAAATGAATGAGTTTCTATTCTTGACTATCGTAAGTTAAGAAACTAATGAGCCAATAAACTAAAGTTTTAGGCACTCGTACCTCTTCGATCAGGACACTGGGTGACGTCACAGTTCCTGCTCCTCCAACCATGTAACCTTCTGATACCCTTGGATATCTCGTTTAGAGATGTGTATCTCGGATATTTCGCAACCAATTAACCCCCAGCAGTCACGTTAAAATTGGAAAAACCCTCCTTAAAAGGTCACTTTTTAATTGTAGATTTTGAATTTGTCTCATGTAAATGTATTTGACACAACTCGGTCACCTTAAGTGCGTTTTAACTCTGTAGTAACATAACTAATTTTAGCCATAAGTGCCAGTACATCGTATCCACTTTTATGTTTTAGTGGTCATTAGCTTTAAATTTATGGCTTGCCCTTCTTCTCTAGACTAGATGTCAGGAAAATTTAACAGAACATAACTTGAAATGAACGTTTATAGACTTTGGTCTCACTCATTAGCAGATATCTGTTACAGGTTTGAGGCCCATTTACATGGGACGAATGTCGGGCAAACGATGCCCGACACTCGTCCCTGTGTCTCCGCGCTTCCATGCTCCTGCACAGGAGCTAGCAGAGCTGGCACGCAAATAGAGCGGCCAGCAGGGGGGCAAGGCAGTGCAGGAGATTTCTCTCCTCTCGCTCCCCCGCCCCCCTCTATTGAGACACACAGCAGCCGTTCACTACTGAACAGCGTCTGTTTAAACAGAGCGATGAGCGATGAGCTGATCAGCCATTGGTTATGCTGCATAAAAGATCAGCGTTAAAGCTCATCACTCAACGTTCAGTAGTGAACGGCCGCTGTGTTATCTCAATGGTGAGGGGAGCGAGAGGAGAGAAATCTCCTGCACTGCCCCGCCCCCCCTGCTGGCCGCTTTGTGTGCGAGACAGCTCTGCTAGCTCCTGTGCAGGAGCACGGAGACACAGGGACGAGTGTCGCCATCGTTTGCCCGACATTCGTCCCGTGTAATTGGACCTTTAGCAGTAGACTTTCTTAAAGACACACGTCCATTTTGGCTACGGTACCAAAGCAAGGTGATGTCCTCCCTGAAATTCACTTTAATTTATTCTAGTAAGTAACTTCCAAAAAGTCACTCTTTATTCTTGCAGGAAAGTCACAGGTTATAATAGAAGAACTTGCAGAGAAAAGAGAAAAACACATTTTTAAGTCCGAGTACTAAGGACACGGCTGTGGCCGCATCAGTATTGTGTTGCCAGTCTGATGTATCCTTTTTAGTTTTCCAAGGTTATGTCTATGACTATTAATTTCCTCCTTTTCTTTCTCTAAGCGTATAACAAGCCGAACACGTTAAGCCACCAACTTCTGGAGCCAGAACGGGCGAAAGAGCTGAGCAGATCCACCCCTGCCCTGCATTCTGAGGTAAGGAGCAGGAGAATCCCAAGACGTCTGCTTGTACGGCTTCTGTATCATGCCAGTCATTGTTACAGTTGCGAACAGGAATACGAGTTCTCTTGCTACATTTTACTGGGATGTTTCTCTCTGCTTTGGTTTTAGACTGAATCGGACACTGCTTCTGAAATAAGCTTCAACTTCAAGAGGCATAGAAAGACCCTTAGCAGTGGCAGCAACTCTTCCGATATGGCATCAGTGTCTTCTGTAAGTATCTGATGAAACGACGCCACCAATGCTTGCACAGATGGACTGTTTCATAGCTGCCTCCACTAGCACAGCCTAGTAATGCTTCATCATGGCTGGGTATCAGGGCTCCTTCATGTCTTGGATTCTGTGTCTCCTATTGTCCATCCCCGACTGAAGGTATGACCTGTTACTAGAAGACGCCATCACTTTGATGTGCAGGGAACTGAAGCCCAACCCCATTCAGTTGGACTGTACTGCAGGTCTCTGCAGAGTTAGTGACCAGGAGCGACGCTGCGGTGGGCAAACTAGGTTAGTAGTGTTGGCTCAGGATTGCGGGGATCCGAGAGGTTGGAAAAAATAACTCCTTTTTGAACCAGCAAAGGCATTTGGATGTCGTTTGCTTGAGAAATTTAATATCATCCGCATCCCCCTTTTCCTACCGTGTTTCTCCGAAAATAAGACAGTGTCTTATATTAATTTTTATTCAAAAAGGTTTAACTTTTTTTTTACATGTATAGCTGCCTGGACACTATTTAAATTGACTTTTTAAATTAACTGTTAGCAGGGCTTAATTTTGGAGTAGGGCTTATATTTCAAGCATCCTTAAAAAGCCTGAAAAATCATTTTGCATCCTCAAAAATTCTGGAAAATCATGCTATGTCTTATTTTCAGGGAAACAGGGTATATATTCATTAGACCCAATTCTAGTAATCAAAAATATGTTGGTTCCTTGGATGTTGATGAGCGCCCTTCATGGTTGATGGGATACTGATTGCCATTCTGTCCACGCTTTTTGGTAGTTTTTAGTTGTGCTTTTTGCTTCGACTTATCTCCACATGATCATGTTGGTTTCTTGGAGCGCTAATTTGTAATTTCCTTTTGCATTTGCTTGTGGATAAGGAGAGCGCTGTCACTGTAGGGGATACGGACAGAGAGGGACCGGTGTGGTCTCTGCCCCCCAGGACTCCAAACTCCTTTCGGAGTGGATCTGCAAAGTATGTTTGTTCTGAAATGCCACAGCACTTCAGAATAAGACATACATGCCCACAATGCACATACTTTCCCAGGTCCATGCTTTTGTCATTCTTAATGCATGGTAGTGAATTTCAAAAATTTAGCTTTTTTGGAATGCTTTCCAAAGGGGATGATAGAACTGCCTTTCTAAGGCTTAGTTCACACCAATTACCTTTTTTCCTATTTGGCTCCATTTGCTGAGCAGCAAAAAGAACGGAAGCGCTGCATCCAGCATTTACGGATCCAGACAGCGCCGGATGAACCTCACTGACTATAATGGGGGGTGTCCAACTTCCGGTATGCCAGAAGAATTTTTTTTAGGCAGAATAGTGCAGCATGCGGCTCTATATAGTCTAGGATTTAATGCCAGATCTGTGCTGGAGGCGCTGAATGGAGCACAGATGTGAGCAGAGCCTCAGCATGGCCCATTGTACATACATTGGACTGAATACAGAATATGCCAATTCTTCACATTGTCCATGGGTTGTCTAGTATTGCAGCTCAGCTCTCATTAGCTTCAATGGACAAGCATGGTGCTGTATTTGGAAGAAAGCAGCCATGTTTTTCTAGCCCTGGACAACCCCTTTAAGTGCTATTTCTCTCCATGTGTTAATAATGCTTTGACCTATTTTCCTATGGCAGGTCAGTAACAGCGTCCTCAGTGTGTACAGCGGTGACTTTGGAAGTGTGGATGCACAAGGAACAGTTCAGTTTTCTCTGGATTATGACGAGAAGAACCGAGAGTTCCAGATATACGTGTCTCAGTGTAAGGACCTGGCTGTGGTAGATGAGAAGAAGGGACGATCAGACCCGTTAGTATTACAATATCCTTAAACTGTAAAAATATAAGGCCTTACCAATGGCCTCTTCATCCCCGCTGATCCAATCACAAAAGGGACTGCAGCTCTCACGCCGTTCATTCCTCACGTGACCATTTACCCAATCACTGGCCTCAGCGGGCATCTGAGCAGCATATGACCACTGAACCCCGTGACTGACTGGTAACGTGAGCAATCAATGGCACATCACCGCTGCAGTCTCTTCCAGGTTCGGCCTAGTAAGGACCATAGCAGTGCTGCTGGATGAGAAGGGGCATAGGAAAGAGAAGGCTTTTTTTAATGCTTTACATAGTTATCTGCCACTTTAAGGGCTCTTGCACACTTGTGTGTTTTTTTTCACGTGATATCGCTGCACTTTTTTTTTTTTTTTAATTGCCAATGGGACTTTCTAATGTGACAGACGCATCACACAAAAAATGCGCAAGAAAAACGTAAGTGTGCAAGAGCCCTAACACCTTTTTAAGGATATGTTTACCCCTTTGCTATGGATTTTGTGCAGATTTTCTGCATGGAAAATCATCAGCCTTTCCGATGATAAAATCTGCTTTTGAAATCCACAGCTACTGTTGCAGATTTGGTGTGGATTTACTTTGGATTTCGGACTCCATTGAAGTCTGTTGGCTGAAATACGCAATGTATCCGGTATAATAGACGTACTGCGGTTCCAAAATCTGTTCAACAGTTCAATTTCTGCACAGATTTGGTAGATTTTTGCAGAGCGTGTGAACCAGATTCAGAAAATCTCATTCACTTTGCTGCTACAGTAATCTAAACGCCGCCTTGTGAGCAGATACCCTAATAGTGTACTGTGGCTGTTGTGTTTTATATACCTTGTACTTACTATCCACAGCAAACGTATTGGATTTCTGGATTAGGCTGCTATGTAGTAACACATGTGGTGGTGAAAAGAATGTGTATGCTTATATGTACGTAAAGGGATTTTCTGGGCTTTTATTATTTTTACTATATATATATAATATTTATTTATTTATTTTTTTTAATATATATATTATGTGCTGGATTTAATACCTACCAAATAAGCTTTTTTTGGGCCCATATCTAAAGCTTACAGCTGCTTGTGAGGCATATGGTATTGAATGAAGAGATCTTGTGTGCACTGGACATAGGCCAAATGGACACAGACATATTTGCATAGCGTAATCTGGAGTGGGCGTTCGCCTCCGTATTCCGAAAATCGCAGCATGTCCTATTTCGGCAAGGATGGCTTCCAATGAAGTCAATAATTGCCGTACGATCCGCGGCCTGTCCGCAGCTGTTGCTATGGACAGGCTGCTGAGTCCGCATCATCGTCTAGCGACGGCGCTGCATCATCTGTACTGCGCATGTGTGGCTGCCGTCACATCCGCATTGCAGATAGAGATCACTGCAGACAGGCACGCAAGGGTCACCGGACAGGCACTAGGTTGGATTCCGCTGTGGGATCCGACTCGGCCGTGTGCATTGCTGAAGGTTACATGAAGTTCATTCATGATAATACAGTTTATGTGCCGAACAGTCAGAACGTGTAATCGTACCTTAAGTCTAGCACATTTACCAGACAACCCTTTTGATTCCATTGTGGTCCTCAAGCCCATGAGCCAAAGTCATTGGATATTTATTTGGCGTACCGTTAGAGCCAGACAACGTGGATTTGTGCAAATCAAAAATAATCGTTTATATTCCCATAACTCCGACCATGTTCTACACTTGAACACGCCACTGGAATGGGTCATATATATACCTAAGTGCTGCCATTGTTCTGCTCGGCCGATGTGCTCCTCAGTACTGACAAGGTAGAATGTGTCTTATGACATAAAGGATGATGTCTTTTGGATGTTTCAGGAGAAACCTGTTTGACGAATGTCGTGTCGCATCCAAGTGTAAATAATCTCTCCCTTTTCGAACCGTCTGCTCTAATATGTACCTGGGCCATGGTTGTTTTTTTTATACTGGTGCCAAAAATAAGAATAATTTCTTGGCTGCGCCAACAGGTAAAAAACCCCGAAACACTGAGACGTTCTATAGATCTAATTGCTGGCAGCCGCTCCCGGTGTTTTCTGTATGAGTAACCCTTTCTCTAGTGTTCAGGGAACTATTCCCACCATACAGAAGTGCGGTGATATCACTACACAAACATGATTAATGGAGCGGAACACAAAGGTAAACGCCAAACCAATTGTTATGCCCCTTTTACACACAACGAGAAGAAACTATTCTGTTTGCTGGAGCGAGTGAGCTGGGAATGTCCTCACCAACTCGTCCGCGCTCTTAGAGAATTGCGCAGTTCTTGCTCACTGATCGTTCACTGTTTCATGTTCCTATGAACAATCAGTGTTTAAGTTGCCTGAAAAGCCAACGAGTCGGCGCCGATTTGTATGCCGGCTGAAACCGAACGATGAACTGGAAGCTCTCTATTCTCGTTCGTCGTCCGTACATTGGCTGCGTTTAAACGGAACGATTCAATTTCCCTCGTTTGACCGATTTTTCTGAACGATTATCACTCAGTCTAATCGCAACATTATATACTGTATTTTATTACCCGACAAGAGAGAGGCATCACAAATCCTTCCCAGTACATACAGTATATCCGTTATGTATCCACAGCATACGGTGTGTATCCACTAGTTTAACGTATTTGTGCTCATCGTATCTACAAGATAAGTTATACCGGTCAGTGGGGAATTATTTCCCTGTTTGCTGTAGCCACTCCTGCTTCTAGTGCATGAGGTTTATAGCAAGGGTCCAGAAGTAACGATGTCCTTCACTATATAATCTTTCTGGATGCTATCGGTAATCACAGACATTATCTTTGTAGATTTGTGTCTGTACCTGCACCTATATTACATGGATATCCCCATCACAGAACAAGCAGCTGTTTGTAATCCCAACCAAGCAGTCTATCTATTTGTTCAATTGAAATCTGTATATTAGAGGCATGAACCACATAAGGCCCATTTACACGCAACGATTATCGCTCAAAATGTGTTCAAAAGATTGCAAATGAGCGATAATTGCTGCGTGTAAACATTACCATTATGCACTTTTTGTCTGAACGATGATTTTTAGGCAAGTTTAAAATACATAATTCAGACCACATACTGTGTTCTCCACTGGAGCTAGGGATAACATTGTATTCTTCTGGCAGCCCGTGCGAGAAAACAGAACTCGGGCTGTTATCTCCATGCGAGCTGGAGATTAAATTGTTTTCTTTCAGCAGCCCCTGCGAATACAATGGAGCTGATTGCAGAGCTCAGGCCACCTGCTGGGCACTACAAACCGCTCCCTGAGGCTCATTTACACGCAAATGAAGCTAATAAAGTGTTAATGGACATCCATGTCCATTAATACTTAATGCAAAATGATCGTTAAAAGTGGCAATCTTTCAATCCTTTGACAGATTATCTGTGCATGTAAAAGGCTATAGTCAGTCTTTCAATTGCATTAAACTTCTAGAGCATCTCCTACTTGGATGGATTCCAGTACAGCATATACCCAATTTGCTCATACACACGACAATGTGTGAATACTGATATTGCTTGGGTATTTCGGATACAGGACACATCAATGGACTTCGGAGCGCTCCGATTCTTTTAGTAGTATTGTATCCCATTTCATTCTCTTCTATTAGAAATATGTGATTCAAGCACTTGTTTACAGTCCTCAGGAATAACGGCAATTGCAGTAACTGTAATGTATAATATATGTGCTAGGTATGTCAAGACTTACCTGCTACCAGATAAGGCAAGGATGGGAAAGAGGAAAACATCAGTCAAAAGAAAGACGACCAATCCGGTTTACAATGAAGTCTTAAGGGTAAGTCCCTCCATTTATTTTACATCACAGCAAACGGCCATTGCTGAAATCTGAGGTTTTTTCCTGCCCTGCGTCCCATATCTCTAAGTGGAGTTGTTGTGATCTCACCTGGTGCCTTGTAATATCTAGAAGAACAAAGGCGGCATTGTCGGTCCGGGCGCACATGAAAACTTTGATCTGTTAGCTGAGCATTGCTTAACACCTTGATCTGTGTGTATATAGAGTGGGGTGCTTTGACTTCTGTACAGCACTCTAGTAAAGCAGTATGACTTGGGCCACCCTCACATGACTGTAGGTGAAAGGGCTGCGTTTTTTACGCAGCATTTTGCTGCTTTCACAGCTGCGTTTTTGTGAGCATTTGTCTGTTTTTACTGTTTTGCCCAGTAAAAACGCAGACAAGCAAGCAGATGATTCCAAAACTTTTTTTTTTTTCCCCTCCTGGGAACCCTGTGTAATGCTTCATGCCCACAGGCGTGACCGACTCCGCCAGTGGAATATCGCAGCGGAGTCCGTCACGGCGCCCCCAAAGACCCCATACCTCTCCGAATCCGCTGTGTGCATCCTGCTTAGCAAGCCGACGAACATGCGCAGTACAGCGCGTGACGCGCCGGCAGTGCGGGATGACGTGGCCACCAGTGGGCGGGGACGCGTAATCACACGATTCTTCCGCTTTGCTACGGCAGAAGTATAGCGTGACGGACGGCTTCCATTGACTACAATGGAAGCCGGACGCACGTATTCCCACGGCAATTAGAGAATGCCATGGTTTCTTTCACGCTGCAGAATTCCGCAGCGTGAACATTGAGCTATTAGGTTCGTTAGAACCGAATAGCTGCGACATAACAACATCCGTGGGCTTTAGCCCTAAGTGCAGTAAAAACGTAGTATTGCGCGAGCAATTACATATTTCCAGATTTTTTTTAGACACCTCATTCATTTCAGTGGGTGATTTATAAGTGGAATACACGCTAAATGCCGAAAATGGGACATGCCGTGTGTGATAATGCATGCGTTAAATACATGGCACAAAAACGCTAGTGTGAGATACATGGAGGTTTAGTGCTGCATATTTCACGCACACAAGATACACATGTAATATGCATCTGAGAGTGGCCTTAGAGAGACGGGCGTCTATGGATGCCCCTTTCTACAATGTAGTTTATGGGAATTGCGAAATGCCAGACTGCAAAACAACCATAATATACAATGAAGAGAGCATGTTTGCTTTTTTTTGCCTTCCTCTGGATCAACAAAGGGGTGGAAATGGGCTGAACTGGATGGACACTGGTCTTTTTTCAGCCTTGCGTACCATGTTACTATCTATGGTCTCTTCTTTGGGGTGCTGATTGCACAGGATGAGAACCTAGTTACCTGAAGAGGTGGGAGTCCTGGAAGTGGAATCTGCAGCTATCAGACATTTTTGGCATATACTATTCCTATACCATAAATGCCTCAGATAATACCACTTTATAGTTTTTGAGTGTGATTCGATATGACAATACTGTTCTCGGACCAGAAAAGGTTATTCCATTTTCTATGAGCCTGAATAGCTGATACTGAATGCTTTGTTCTTTCATTCTAGTACAAAATCGAAAAAATGGTGTTGTTGATTCAGAAACTTAATCTCTCTGTGTGGCACAACGATCCACTCGGCAGGAACAGTTTCCTTGGAGAGCTGGAGGTTGATCTGACCAGCTGGGATTGGAGTAATACGAAGCCTAACTGGTATACCTTGAAACCAAGGGTACGTAAACCTACTAGTAAAACACTAAGGGCTACGTAGTTATTGTGTATGGACCATCAGTGCAGAGGTCTCATGTAAGAACTATAACTAGTAAGCACTAGGGGCTCCATGGTGATAGTGTATGGCCCATCAGTGCAGAGGTCACATTTAAGAAGTGTAACTAGTATGCACTAAGGCGCTACGTGGTTATAGTGTATGATCCATCAGTGAAGAGGTCTCATGTAAGAAGTGTAACTAGTAAGCACTAAGGGACTACATGATGGTGTATGGCCCATCAGCGCAGAGGTCTCATGTAAGAACTATAACTAGTAAGCACTAGGGGCTCCATGGTGATAGTGTATGGCCCATCAGTGCAGAGGTCACATTTAAGAAGTGTAACTAGTATGCACTAAGGCGCTACGTGGTTATAGTGTATGATCCATCAGTGAAGAGGTCTCATGTAAGAAGTGTAACTAGTAAGCACTAAGGGACTACGTGTTGGTGTATGGCCCATCAGCGCAGAGGTCTCATGTAAGAAGTGTAACTAGTAAGCACTGAGGAGCTACATGGTAATAGTGTATGGCCTATCAGTGCAGAGGCCTCATGTAAGAAGTATAACTAGTAAGCGCTAGGGTCTCCATGGTTATAGTGTATGATCCATCAGTGCAGAGGTCTCATGTAAGAAGTGTAACTAGTAAGCACTGAGGAGCTACATGGTAATAGTGTATGGCCCATCAGTGCAGAGGTCTCATGTTAGAAGTGTAACTTCTGCACACCAGGCAGATTTAATCCTGAGCATTGTTTTTCAACTATGTTTTTAATGCGTTTTTTTAAAATTCTGTAATAGCAAACTTAATCTTTGCCTGATTGTTTACTTGATGAATCATTTCTCGGTTCTGTTCTATCCAGGAAACAATTGCCATTAACCTTTGTGTGCTGCCCATAGAGCAAAAAAACCCCATTCTATCACAGCTGTTCTTGCTACTGGGAAGTTATCTCTCTACATGTTGTAGGCCCAATGGTATACATACACCCCCTAGTGGAGGCTGACCAATCAGTGCCAGACATGAGCTCTATCATTGGCTGCAGTGCCTATGCCATTCCCTAAACCGAGTGGAACTGTAGTCTGTAACCAAAGGAGCAAGAACCAAGCAGTGTCACTGGACAAACGGTCCCCTACATGGCATGCAGTTACAGCATTGTGTATTTCTTCCCACAGAGTCTGTCTGCAATGAATGGTGTGGATCATCTTGGACTTATGAATTTATCAATTAGGTATATTCCACCAGGAAGTGTTGGTAAGATACTAAATGGGTAGTATTCATTAACTATAAGGTTTTGCCTGAATGGTGTTGGAACTAGGAGGAAAAGACCATAGATTTTAGCCCGAGCATCAGGCGGGGTGGTTCGCTAATCTAACGGCTCTATCTCTGTGAAGAACAGGGCTAGAGCCGCGGTTTTGAACTTGTTTGAAAGCCAGTAGCCCCATTCTTTTGCTAGTAGCCCAGTTCTAGCCAGAGATGCAGCAGATTGAAGTGGGATCTGCAGGTACTATCTTTGCAGGTCTCACTGGAGACTCCTCTTCTGGAGGCTGGGGATTGAACAATCAATGGCACTGCTGCCACCGGCCCCATTGAAATCAATGGACAACAGCGCAGATTTTTCTTAGCGCTGCGAGGCTTCAGTGAAAACATCGTGAGGATGAAACCATTGGTTTCATAATCATGCGTTTTCACTCACTCTCGCATCACAAGGAAACCTTTGGCTAGTGGGCAGGAGCCCTAAACAGGACGTTCATTAATGAAGGTCTGCCTGTTTACACAGATGGATCGGCGTTTGATTTTTATGCCTGTAAAAACAGAACAATAAACTAATTATCATTCGCTGTTCAGTCACTGCGGGCATTTATACTGAACGATCACAGCTCAGATCCTCACAATCCAGTAGAATCTGAATGATTACCGGTTCATATAAAAGGGCCCCAAGTCTGCACAAAGTTGGGCCTATATAAAGTTAGGTCACCCCCGCATGCAGACATCGCTGATATTGCTGCTTTTTGACACACAAGCCCTTATTTATGAAGATGACTAACACGGCACCAGTTTTAACCAAATTAACAAAAAGAGGAAAAAGCTCTGACGAGCTCGGCCATTTTTTTTTAAACCTGAAAGTGGGCGTGGCCAGCTCCGGTCTAACTTCCTGACACATTTATAAAGTGTTACTACAAAAAAGTGTCAGCAAAAAGTGGCGCTAATAAAACCTAATGAAAGTTGGTGTAAATCAAGAAATTAAAAGGCATTTGGCGCACATTTATGGCGCACTCTTGTTCTGGTATATTTTTTGGCGCGCTACATGGGTAGGCTGTTTTTTTTTTTCATATTTTTGCCCCCATTTTATGTGTTCTGATCAGTAATTTGACATCTGACTATTTTTATATTAGTACAGTAAAAAAAATTGTACAAATGCAAGCTGCCCGGGTGTTAAAGGATCAGTCTCCTGGCATACACTGGGTCAGCTGAGACGGGCATCATGGAAGGTATGCCAAATGGTAGAATAGCAGAAACAAAACGTGAACATAGCCAGAACCCAACACAAACATTCTAAGGCCAGGCTCGGGGGCGGATGCCAATTCCTGAATCCGTGATCGGCGTCCGCGCAGAGGATCCGTGGCAAAACGCAGGCATTGAAAAGCATGTAAAATCGCTTTTTGCATTCACACTTGCAGACACGAATTGCGTATTCCATGAGTGGAGGAAAAATCGCATGCTCTATGTTGCCACGAATTCCGCACAGATGGCCTCCATTGAAGTCAATGGAGGCCTCCGACCCGCAGCCCATAAACTGAGAGCTGAACCCGAAGTGAACAAATTCTCATTCGCCGTTCAGTCGGGATGCATTTTTACGGAAAGAGTTTAGAATCCCAATGGATGCGAGAATCTGAAGGATTTATTGGCCCGTGTAAAAGGGTCCTCAATCACAAATGTAGTTAAAGGAATCCCGACCTAGAGGCAAGGACTACAGGCCATGGGATACGACTTGCTAGCGTACACAGTATATGACTAGACCGGTAAGAGAACTTCTATCCAGGAATGTGAATATGTGAACATTTATAAGATACATATTATGGGGGAAAAACCAGCTTTCTTTAATTTTCAGCTCCCAAGCATCCGGCCTCAGGAGAAGTCCATATTTGGGTGAAAGATACTAAAGATTTGCCACAACTTAGACCTTCTGGGGTCGACTCCTTTGTAAAGTGGTGAGTATATACTTAGGATTTAGACCATATAGACCACCGTCTGAAGCATAGTAGCTTGGAGTCTGCCAGAGTGGGAACTACTATGTAGTACATAGTTGCTCACCAATTAGAATAGAACCATGTAACCCTACATCTAGCCCCTGGCAAATAGCTGATCGCTGGGGGTTAAGGAATACTGGGCCATATCTTTGAGTGGGTCGCCATGTCCGTTTCATTTCAAGATAGGTTTGTCCTAGTGGGACAGCCCCTTTGGCGCTAGGTTAGGTACCAGGTCTGAGGGTTACATTCAGTGAAACTCTGTGCCCCAGATGTATACAACTTTATGCCTACTATGAAGTGTTCTGTAAGTTTTAACCATTTCACAGCTGAGCCAATTTTATCCCTGCGTTTCCCAATCTAACTGGGCTCACTCACACAAGTGCTCGGGGGCTGCGCGTAATACGCTGTACAAAGTTAGGGCTCATTCACATGGGAATATTGACACGGTATATTACGCATGCGTATTTCCTGTGCGTAACACACGGTGAATGGAGGCAATGAAAGTCTATGGACTCTCATTCTTCCATTCACACCTGCAGGGACATCTATATAAAACCATCATGTGCAGCTCTTAAAGTCGGAAACGCTGTCGAGTTGCAGGCATTGTGAAGGGGAAGCATTTCAATACGTAACTCCGCTCTGCACAGAGGGGGCGGGGAATATCACACTGCGCATGTCCATGATGCCAGATCCCCGGGCATGTGCAGCGCCAATCACAGCCCGTACGCGATCTCTGCCGGAAATGCTAGTGGGCTGTGATCAATACAAGATACTTGCAGCATTGTACTTTATACACCGTGTGAACGAGCCCTTAAATACGCATGTAACCTGTGTATTTACTGTGCATTTTAAACCCCACAGCCTATAATGGGTATATTACATATGGTCTAATGTAAACCAGTGAGCTTTTAGGACTGCATATTATGTGTATGAACAATACGCACATAATATGAAGCCCCCATGTTCCCCTGTGAGTAAGCCCTTACGCCAAAGGAAGCATATAGACCAGTCTAACTTGGTCTAACTTAATCTTATGCGCCTTCTGATCAAGTAAAGCTTTATTTTGTCTTCTACGTTATTTCTATCTTACTTTCTGCTCAGCTGCATGAAGAATTTGCTGCCTGAGATTTATTTCCATATTTCTTGCCCCTGGCTGTAGCAGTAATTTGTGAATTCAGTTATGGTAAAATCCCTAGCAAAGCCTATATTTACTTTAGGAGTCAAATCCATGTTTATGTAGTAGTAAATGCGTATTTGTCAAGCAAATTATAGAGATTTCTTGTTTGTACAATTTCATGCATAAATACATACAGGGAATGCTTCAGTCGGATGGAATTGGCTTTTCCAGCATACATGTTTTCTTTGTATATACCTAGTTGTAATTTAGAGGATTTCAGGTCATTTTTTATACCCCTGGGGGAACTAATACAACAAAACTAGAGGCCTGGCCTACGGAAACCAATGAAATCACGTCTTTCAAGATCTTCTAGGATGTGATTGACTGCTCTGAACCAATCAAATCACGTCTTGCAAGATGTTCTGAACCAACCAATTTGAAAGTGTCTAAAGCATGAGAAAACAAATGATGATGCAACACATGGAGCTAATTTAATTTCTATATGGAAAACGATTAGAGATGAGCGAGCACGCTGGGTAAGGGCAGTTACTCGAGCGAGCCTTGCTCATCTCAAGTAACTGCCTTCTCCTCCGAGCGTGCTCGGGGGGGGGGGGGGGGGGCAGCAGGGGTGAGCGGCGGGGGGAGAGAGCGAGATCTCTCTCACTCTCCCCGGCTACCCCCACTGCCCCCCCGAGCACGCTCGGAGAAGAAGGCAGTTACTCGAGATGAGCAAGGCTCGCTCGAGTAACTGCCCTTACCCAGCGTGCTCGCTCATCTCTAAAAACGATCCTCATTGTTTGATCTTTGTTTGAACGTCCTTTTAGCAACCAGCATGTTAGGCAAAGCCATTCAGTGATTGACCACCTCCTGCCACAAGACAAACCATAAACAAGTATCGTGGCCATTTATGTATAAATGTACTTATTCTAAAAAGTGGCGGAAAATGTTCATTAATGAGTTGAGTCCTGTCATCTTTTACCCATGGCATTTTCTATAAATCCCCCATAACACATTTTGTTCTGTTCCACAAATATTCCTTGTACCATAGTATGAATATGTGGCATATAATGACACAGTAAGGTCCCATTGACGTCTATGGTTGCCGTCTAAGTTGTATTATGGCTCCGCACAAATCCCACCCGTGTGTATGAGCCCTAATAGCCGGTTCTAAACTATTGGACCATCTTTCTAACTTTATTTTAACACCCACTGTTGGCTAGAATATGTTCTAGCATGTGAAGAGTGACCGCAGCGGACCACTGTATATATTTTATATTCACACACAAGCATACATTATATATTCAGTAAATGTAATCAGTAGGCGGGAATGTTGAAGTCTTGTATTGTTTTATAAGAGGGTATAACGCTCCTTTTTGTGTCGGGTGATTAAATATTAGTAGTTACCAATTTACATCTAAAAGGGTCTTTCCAGGACTTTAATATGGATGGCTAGGCGAAAGGCCCCTTTAGATTGGACGATTGAGGCACCTGACAGTCGTCCTAGTGATTATCGCTCCTGTGCTCTCACTGAATAGAGATGGAGCGCGCCGGAAATCGCATCCTGCTGACTGCCTCCATTCATAATAAACAGGTGAACGCTCGCATGTTTACGCAGGCCAATCGTTTGATTTTTATGGCTGCCTAACATGAGCGACGAACAAATTATTATTCATCGCTCGGTTGCTGGCAAGGTTTAGGCCTCCTTCCCACGGACGGATTTCCGCCGCGTTGCCCGCAGCTATTAGGTTCTATTGAACCTAATAGCTCAATGCTCACGGTGCGGAATTCCATCGCGGAATTCCGCACCGTGAAATCTCCCGTCCTCACCCGCAGCATGCTCTATTTGCCGTGGGTGTACACGCGGACGGCTTCCATTGCAGTCAATGGAAGCCGTCCGCTCACGCTATCTTCCGCTGTAACAGCGGAAGATAGTGTGAAATCGCCCCACCGCCGCCGCGTCATGTGACGCTGTGGGCGTGTCTTGTGACGTGGCCGGCGTGTCACATGACGCTGCGCCGCGTCACGCTGAAGCGTCATGCGGGACCCAGAGCGCCAGATTCGCTGGTAAGTATGGGGTCTCTGGGGGGGGGGGGGGGGCGCCGTGAC
Organism: Eleutherodactylus coqui; assembly: GCF_035609145.1. Classification (NCBI taxonomy): domain Eukaryota; kingdom Metazoa; phylum Chordata; class Amphibia; order Anura; family Eleutherodactylidae; genus Eleutherodactylus; species Eleutherodactylus coqui. Next base: position 111,500,930 of record NC_089846.1, on the reverse strand, counting down.
GGGCTTTGCCGCGGAATATTCCGCGGTGGAGCCCGTCATGTTATTGTTCAGTTTCACACGAACCAGCGAGAAACTTAATGATCGTTCCTTGTAAAAGGACCCTAAGTATATCAGATCGGTGGTGGTCCAACACCCAATAACCCACCCAAGTAAATAGGACTGAGCTGCAGTACTAAGCATAGCTGCTACTAAATGTATAGCGCTGTTCCTGGTAAACCAGCAACTGATTGGTGGGGGTTCTGGGAGTTGGTTCCCCACCAATCTGGTTATCCTAAGGATAGGCCAGCAATATTAAAGTCACAGAAGACCCCTTTAAACAGTTACTATGTTCCGAAAATAATTGTCATCACTTACCTTGTAGCTATGTATTACCGGATACCAGCAAGAAAAGTTACCAGAAGACGCGTGTCATTAAAAAGGATTCAAACCCAGTATTCAACCACACCATTGTCTATGATGGCTTCCACACTGAGGACCTGAAAGATGCATGTGTGGAGCTGACAGTCTGGGATCATGAAAAACTTAGCAATCATTTCCTTGGGGGAGTAAGACTTGGACTTGGTACAGGTAAAGTATTTCTAAGCAAATGATAAGGAAGACTAGGACAAGGGCGAAGTCATGTAGTCACCTGCTTAAGGGGGCAATGCAAGTAGCTAGAATTGAGGATGCTACTACCATACTGCACACCTGAAATATGTCATCTGCATTGTATGCTCTCATTAAAGGGGTTCTGTCACTAAAAAAGAAAAATGCTCTACTTATCTTTTCCTCCCCCATCAGTCTACTTACCAGATCTTCACCTCCCTTATCTTCTCCTGTCTGCTGCAGTCCGGGTGCTCACTTCACCTCCACTTGCCTGATTTGGCTCCTTCCTGTGAGGTTACCTACATTAGGTTGGCAGTCTGCCAATGTACGTTACGTCACAGCTCACAGGCCGGCAGGAGGACTGCCTATCTTCTTCAGAGATTGCTCATGCGAGCTGTCTCTGAAATAGATTACAATTCCTTCCTAGGCAGTGAAGCTACAGCACAGGGATGTGACCTTCACTGACCCAGCAGGAAGGAGTTTGTGATAACCAGCCCTCATAACAAGCTGGGCGCAGCCTGCAGTGAGCTGACCTGGGGCACTGGCGAAGCTCAACCAGGAGAAGATGTGATAAGGAGACAGACAGGGAATGAATTGGTAAGTTTACATAATTTTTTTTTTTAATGACAAAACCCCTTTAATGCAAAGTACTACTTGCATTAAGCTTCCATTATATATATACAGTATTTGGTAAATCTGGCTTTGGTCATATAGAGCTTTATTTGTGGTTTGCAGTGCAGTTTCTTTAAATATCGAAAGCTGGGAAAAGTCTCCTAAAGTTCTCACCAATTACATTTTTCTCTAGTACTGTTTTATCTAGAAGTTATGAATTGGAGTATTGGTAGTAATGGTAATATGACTTAACCAATGTTTGGTCATCTTCTATTAAGGTTACAGTTACGGGATTGCCGTCGACTGGATGGACTCGACACAGGAAGAGGTGGCCTTGTGGCAGGAAATGATGACGACTCCCAGCGAATGGATTGAAGGATCCCTCCCCTTAAGATCCTTGGTGGGGAGAAGGAAATTCAAATAAACTTGCTGTTTTGCAGAGACGTCCTGGTACTCGTAGAATATAGGACTGTATATATAATTTTTGGGGTGGGGAAGTTTTTTTTTTTTTCCCCCTCAAATCTACATTTAGTGTAGAGGATAGAAAACTTTTTTTTATCTTCCTGCTAAAGTTTATTTTCTCTGTTGCTGCAAGCAAATAATTTTTTCTGTGATCTTAATAATAATGACCTGCATACAGGTTACCTCCTAATGCCACAGCACTTTATTTTGGATGTACTTTGATGGCTACCATGAAAGTCCCTCAAAGGGGGATATTTGGCAGAACCTTGACTTTTTTTTTTAATTTACATGTTATGTAGAAGATACAACAATTTTGTCATTTTGTTGCAGGCAGTGTTTAGTTGCCTAAAGGCCCTTTTACATGCAATAATTATTGTTCCAAAAATCGTTTAAATGAGCAAAAATGCGTGATAATCAGTGTAAGCACAGCCAATGTTATCTTATCACTCATTTCAGGCAAGCATGAAAATCATCGTTGGCTCGTTCGCTAATCGTTCACTTTAGATACTGATCATTCAGTCGTTCTCCGTCACTTATACGGGAATGTGAACAATTTGGGGAGTGAGCGAGCCAACGATGTATCTGCCTGTATAAGCGGGCTACAAGAGCGAATGAGTGAACTCTGATATCATTCGCTCGTTTGAATGATAACTTGATTGAGGCGCTTTTACACCTAACAGAACTTTTTGGCTTTCGTTGTAAGTCTGTGTGAAGAAACTTTGTACTACAGCACAGTGTGAAGGTCTTTGGTGAAGACTGCAATGATCTCCTGGTCAACCTGGTTTCAGTCAATAAAGTCATAGTTCTTTGGTAAAAGACTGACAAAAAGAGAAAAAAAAACATAAAATCACGCAAGAGGCAAGCAAATAATAATGGTTTCCCAATCACTGCCAATGATGTCTGAGGAGACGTGTGGATACTTTTACTCTATGTTGTGGGTTGCAAAAATTACCGTTTTGTTCTGTTTTATGGAAATTAAACCTATGGATTCCGAGTGCTTCAGTGTTGCACTTTACATTATGAAATAGGTTAAAAAGTAAAGTAATTGTACTTGTGGTTTTTTATATTGTGCAGCTCTTGTTTTTGTATATTTTAAGAATTTGTTGTGTAAGTGCTCGTTCTCTGGGGGTTACATGTGCTGCAAGTATTAATATGTAACGCAATGGAATCTTCACATCCTCAACATTTCCTTCTGTTCTAAAGTTCCGATCATAGAACACATTGCAACGCCTTAAAAATGTCTTTAGGTGCCTTTAGATGGAACGATTGTCGTTCCAAAAATCATTTGAGTGAATGATGATCGTTCAGTTTCAACGCGAGCCAACGACTAACGAGAATCAGTCATGGTTCAGTTTCAGCCGGCATAAAAATAATCATTGTCTCATTGGCTTCTCGTTACGTTTAACCACTGATCTTCAGCGTTTCACGTTGGAATGTGTAACTCTGAGCGATAAGTGAATGAGAAGTTCACGATTCCCAACAATGATTTGCCCATCTAAACGGGCTGCCCGAGTGAGCAGGTGATGATGTCATCAGTTTATTTCCTCTGGCAAATGAGGATTGTGAGGTTCTCGTTGGGTGTAAATGGGGCTTTAGTAAGGGGCCCATAGAAAAGTCAGCGCTTGGGAAATCCAAACATGAAATTTTAAATTTTTACATTTGCTTGCCTAGCATATGACACTGTCAAGCTCTAGAGATGAGCGAGCACGCTCGGATAAAGCAGTTACTCGAGCGAGCAGTGCTCTTCTCGAGTAACTGCTTACTGGTCCTAGCAGGGTCGGCGAGGGGTAGCGGGGGGGGTGGGGGGGTGGAGATCTCTCTCACTCTCCCCCCTGCCGTCTCCTGCTCACCCCCGCGCCCCCGAGCCTGCTCGGACCAGTAAGCAGTTACTTGAGAACTGTCTAACTGCTAGACATTACCTGCCGTGGAGAAGGAGACTCCTGCTCTGTTCCTTCTATGTACAGTTCTGTAACTCATTTCTACTAATTAGATTTTCAAATATTAAACCATTGGCTAGATTATTAGCAGTTCTTGTCACATTCAGTAGTTTCTAAATTTAGGAGAACACATTGCAGACTTATTCATGGGGAACGGTGGTGCAGATCTTCATAAACGCCCCATCCAAACAAGAGTGTCATATCGCCAGTGATCCAGGGGCCCGATGTGAGCAGCCCACATTTTTCAGGCTTGTGGGGAACGGCAGCCATTACAGTTGTACAGAAATTTATTGTATGTAGTGTAAATGCTCCTCAATTAAAATAAATAAAAAATGCTCAATACAATCCTCCATTGCATCTTTTCGTAAAGAATGTAGGTCCGTAACAGAAGGTTTGAATGTATCTCTGGTTGCGTCATTGTTGTTGTTCCCTTCGAAATGCAATCGAGACAGTAAGGCTTTGTTCTGCACATCAGTCACCAATCTTTAATAATTACATTTAATAAATGAACACCAGAGCTTATTTAGAATAACCTGCTTGCTTCTTCGTGAGGTTCATATCTATATGTCATCTCATAGCCTCACAATGCTGTAGTGTTTTGCTTGACATTAGTTTCCTAACCATGCCACAACACATCCCTTGCACCATCTCCATACCCTAGCCATGCCACACTGTCCAATTCTCTCTTGTTCTTACAATCTTGCTCCCCTGTGGTCTGCATCACACACGCCTTTGCAGCTGTCCTGTTGGGTCCTTAGTCGATGATGGTATGCGCGAATGCAGTTCCTTTTCCGGTCATTGCCCAGATGACACAGACCTTTTAACCTCTTCAGGACTGGTGAACTATAAGCATCCTACAGTTGTGAAATGGAGTCACCCCTGTGGGTATGGCGCAATCAGTTTCTCATAGCTGACAACTGCCAGTAATGCCACCATCAGTTGGCCTTGATCGTGGCAGTTTAACTGTTCTGGTGCCACAGTCAAAGCTGACTATGCGTCTAAACAGATAGCAAAAGGGTGGGTGCCCCATCAGCACTCCACCCATTGTGTGATCTGATGGTGCTGATGGGCTAGCATGGCAGCCTATAGACATGGCAGCCCTGCCCGAGGTTTGAAAGGCAACATCAAAAATTGCTATTTACTGAAGTACAAGTCCCCTGTGGGGACTAAATAGAAGTGTTAAAAAAAAATGTTTGAATCTGTTTTAACTGTTAAAGCAAAGTTAAGTTCAGCCCCTCCTTCCCCATTTTTGTTATTAAAAAAACCCCAAATAATTTAAAAAAACAAACCACATATTTGGTATCGCCCCGTATGGAAAATAGAGTGAATCAACGGACAAGCACTCCAATCAAATGGACAATATAACAATGCTTGAGAAAGTGATTCTAACCCTTGAAACGCATTGTATGTTACATTCTATTTACCTATGTTTTGTGCCTATATTTGCGTGTGTACCCATAAACCAGCCACTACTGAAACTCTCCAGGAATAGCAGAATTGCCTTTTTTTTGTCTTGCAATCCCAGCTCCAAAAAGATGTATGCAGCCCATTATGGAAATAATTAAAACTATCGCTCACTCCCCCAAAAAAGAGCCCTGACCTCATCCGTGAAAAAATGAAAATGTTATGGGTCTCAGAATATGGGGACGGAAAGCAATTTTTGTTTAGG